>NW_026919774.1:37500-164259 GCF_032062105.1 Saccostrea cuccullata
ATAGATTCGAAATCGCACAGAGAACATTGGATATATCCTCTATATACGTACCTTCAATTTGACATGCTTTCTGAAATTTACTTGGAATAAGTTCATTATTTTCATAGGAGAAGTCTTTAAATAATATATTAACAATTTCCCTACCTTTGATTCGTTCCAGTTCTCCTTGTTTTCGCTATGAAGATAACAATGGCTATCAAAGGGAAGCCACCCACTAGGACAAACTGAAAAAAAAAAAACCAGAAATACATATTATGGACGGTAAATAAATTTGTTTTTAAATTTGTAGTGAGTCAGTTGATTATAATTTGACTTTGATGTTTAATTTTCTTTGTATAAGCATGACATTTATTGAAAGGACTTAGTTTCCCTGCCATCATGACTAACATTTCAATTTGTGTAACAAATGCAGGACAAACATGCATTTGATCAACCTTTTCCTGTAAGCATTCGAGTAGAATCATGTAGGTTTTTTTTCCATAGCCCTACCGTAGTATAAGCTTAAATGTAGCATGTACCAAGCATAAGTACTTTTTGTAATAATGTATGGTCACGAGTATTGTTAAAATATTTGAATATCTGGTGCTCAACAAACTTTAATTTCACAATTCCTTAAGAACCAATGGGCATCTGAGAAAAAAGCAGTATAGCGTGTAAAATTTCAAACTATCCATTTACGAAATTAGATTGTGTGGTCAAAATGGAACTTTTAAACAAGATATCAATAGGCCTTACAGTCTCCTGAGTATAATACAAGACATAAAAGAAACCAAAAATAACCGAAAGATGAAGCTTTGTTGTCAAAAAAAGAAAAAAAAAAGAATGATCTGGAATCAACAAAATAATAAGTACAACTAGAAACGATCTCGTTGCTAGCAACGAGTAGGTCTTCCGTCCGAATTTTCGATAAGATGAGATATGATTTTGATATGATCCTTGTTAAAACATAATGATATCATGCTTTCTCTCTTTTGATCAAATCCTTTTGATTTAGATTATATCATCAATGAGTTATAGATGAAATTCTTTTGGCCCCTCTGGGCCCTTTATTTTAGGGGTCAGACCCCTTTTCTTCATTTCAAATGATACGGCTTGTAACTTTAATGATTTTTGTTCAACAACTATTCAGAAATTTCTTTTCGTTTTTGAGCTATGCATGATAGAAATATATAGAGGCCAGTCCTTCAAGTCCTTAATGGGGCCGTTTTGCAAAAATTGAATTGTTGTATATTGTGTAAAATACGATCCTAAAGATCTCTTATTCAATACTCCTTATCAAAATATTTCTCCCTTTGGAGATAAAAAGAAGCAAAGATTTCAGCATCTTGGCTCCTTATGGCCCTTTTTTACGTAACGTATGATCATATTTTTTCAATGTTTTGTTGTAGATTGTTAAGAAAAACATTTTTGCTTTTAGAAATATATAACAGAATCTTGATAGTTAAAGAGTTATGAATTGAAACGTTATTGTCCCTCTAGGCCCCTTATTTGAGGGGTCAAACCCATTTTCGTCTTATTAAATGAAAGAACTTGTTATTCTGAACAACTTTTATTACATATCTGTTAACCAAATTTACAGGTACAAAGATATCAAAGAAAACGTGTCAAATTTTGCGAAATACTTGTGAGTCTATTTTTCGAGCCCAGGCGAGCTTCAAATATGACACAAGTGTGCATTGGAAAACATTGGTCACGTTTTGTACTTACTATAAATATTGTTTTTAAAAATATTTATTATAATTATGATTTAAGCTATGTGTTTTCGTGATGCAAAACAAAAGATAATAGATCATGTACTTAATTTGCACATTAATTCTTTTCTATTTCTACTTTGAGAAACAACCAAAACCAATTAAAAAAGACTTGTATGGAGACCTTCGATTATAAATGTAGTTTGACATAGAACTGCAACGAACCTACGACGTGACAATCCAAGTATCCCTACACATTTCATTGCTCCTTATGTAACTTTCGTTCAAGCAAACGCTCGGCTGCCTCTGTAAACCCCTATTGCGAAATGTCGGAATTGACAGAGACCGCCGCCATTATGGTCCCGCTTCAGACTTTTGAATGTTAATATCTCGAGTTCGAATTCAGCAATTTACAAACAAATTATATATTCAGCCTAATAATAAATGTTTCTATCAACCATACTAATATCATTTGAAAATATTGAAAAACAAAAAAGTTTTAAAAATTCGACTTTTTTCTTTGCATGCCGTTACGACAGGAAGTAGAGACGACGTACAAAAGATCGCGTCTTGGATAGTACTTATCACGATCTATAATCCCTGAAAGTTTCACAGTGATATCTTTTACCGTTCTTGAGATTATCCGCGAACAAAATGTCATTTTAAAATCAGAAAACTGTCCGTAACTTGGCACCAGAAAGGAATTTCCAAAAAATCTCTCGGATAAAATAACTTCAGATAACAACACATTGTTCCTGCAAATTTCATGAAAATCCACCCAGTAGTCTTTGAGAAATCGCGTATACAAAATTAGATGGTCAGATAAATAACAATAAAAACGAGCTCAGACAAGCTTCAACGCTTTATGCGCTGGAAAGATATAAACTCAAAAAAGCAATTCAACAATCCTACCTCTACCTTCACTGAAAATCTCAAGTCAATATCTTTATTCGTTTTTTAGTGATTGCCCGGACAAGCTGACCCTCTTAAAATCAGAAAATCGTCCATATCTCATGACCGGAAGTGACGACGTACATATAAAAAAATTCCAATAAGGTTCAGACCAATATCTATAAGATCTGAAAGTTTCGTGAAAATCGGCAGAGCCGTTTCCGAGAATTCGCTTGCACAAAAATCGGTAAGAAAAAAAATAATAATAACTAGATGCGATCTCGTTGCAAGCAACGAGTAGGTCTTCCGTCCGAATTTTCGATAAGATGAGATATGACTTTGACTATGATCTTTGATAATACATCATGGAATAATGCCTATTCTCTTTCGATTAAATCCTTTTGATTTAGATAATATCATCAATGCGTACTTAATTTGCACATTAATTCTTTTCTTTTTTCTACTTTGAGAAACAACCAAAACCAATTAAAGAAAACTTGTAAGGAGACCTTGGATTATGAATGTAGTTTGACACAGAATTGCAACGAACCTACGACGTGACAATCCAAGTATCCCTACACATTTCATTGCTCCTTATGTTACTTTCGTTCAAGCAAACGCTCGGCTGCCTCTGTTAACCGCTATTGCGAAATGTCGGAATTGACAGAGACCGCCGCCATTTAGTTCCCGCTTCAGATTTTTGAATGTTAATATCTCGAGTTTGAATTTATAAATTTACAAACGAATTATATATTCAGCCTAATAAGAAATGTTTCTATCAACTATACTAATATAATTTGAAAATATTGTAAAACAAAAAAGTTAAAGACGAGAGACTTTTGGCCCCTCTTTGCCCCTAATTTGAAGGACTAACCCCTTTTACTTGATATCAAATGAAAGGTCGTACTATATTGCACATTTTTTATTATATATGTCTTAACAAAATATTAACAGGTAAAAAGATATCAAAGAAAACGTGTCAATTTTTGCGAGATGAGTATGAGGCTTTTTTTCGATCCCAGGCGAGCGTCGATGCCTTCTTACCTTGAAAGCTCTATATGCAAAATGTCACATCTACTATCCTTCCTCTACCTTCACTGAATATATCAAGTCGATATCTTAAGTCGTTTAGGAGGAGATCTCAGGACAAGCTGACCCTCTAAAAATCAGTATATCGTCCATATCTCACGACCGGAAGTGACGACGTACTTACGAAAAATTTCCGACAAGGTTCAGATAAATATCTATCAGATCTGAAAATTTGGTGAGAATCGGTCCAGCCGTTTCTGAGAAATCGCGTGCACAAAATCGGTAAGAAAAATAATAATAATAACTAGATGCGATCTCGTTGCAAGCAACGAGTAGGTCTTCCGTCCGATATCTGATGGAATAAGATCCGTGTTGGGATAATTCCACTGATAGGATGAAAAATGTCAAAAAAGCACAAGAATTTTTCAAAATATCTTTAGAAATACAAAAAAATGTAGGATCTATCAAATCCAATCAACTTCTTCTTATTCACTTCCAGTGCGATCGTATGTGCTCAAGACGACTTTCAACTCTACATCAAGCGTGCAGTAATCATCCCTGAAAGTTTCGATGGAAAATACTCATTTTTAGACAATTTCCGATTTGAACAAGCCGTACTTCCGGTGGAAATATTAATATGCTACGCATTCTTTAAATCTCTATAATGAACAATTACATTCATTAGAAAATGACAAAAAATCGCTATACATGTACATGTATTTAAATTACATGTACTTCCCGTTTACAACGGTAGTGTCGACGGAAAAAATGAACAAATTAAAAGTATGTATATTGTTGGGAACATTATTTTGACCATCTTTTGTTCAATATTGCTTATCAAAATATTCACGCTTTTCGAAATACAAAGCGTCAAAGACTCAGCATTCTAGCCCCCTGTGACCCTTTATTACGTAACATATGATCAAGTTTTTAGTATATATTGTTGCCAATAGATAAGTTAAATATCTTTGCTTCAGTAATGTATCACAAAATATTGATCATTAAAGAGTTAAAGACGAGAGACTTTTGGCCCCTCTATGCCCCTAATTTGAAGGGCTAGCCCCATTTTCTTCATATCAAATGAAAGTTCTTACTATATTGCACAAGTTTTATTATATATGTCTTAACAAAATATTAACCAGTAAAAAGATATAAAAGAAAACATATCAATATTTGCGAGATGCGTATGAGCCTATTTTTTGAGCCCAGGCGAGCGCCGATGCCTTTTACCTGGAAAGCTCTATATGCAAAATGTCACATCTAATATCCCTCCTCTACCTTCACTGAAAATCTCAAGTCGATATCTTCGGTCGTTTAGGAGGAGATCTCTGGACAAGCCGACCCTCTAAAAATCAGAAAATCGTCCATATCTCACGACCGGAAGTGACGTCATCAACGACGAAAATTTCCGACAAGTTTCAGATGAATATCTATCAGATCTGAAAGTTTCGTGAAAATCGGGCGAGCCGTTTCCGAAAAATCGCGTGCACAAAATCGGTAAGAAAAATAATAATAGGGAAAAAGAAACCGAACGAAAACAATAAGGTCTTCCGTTGGAGACGGAAGATCTTAATAATAGGGAAAAAGAAACCGAACGAAAACAATAAGGTCTTCCGTTGGAGACGGAAGACCTTAATAATAATAATAGGGAAAAAGAAACCGAACGAAAACAATAAGGTCTTCCGTTGGAAACGGAAGACCTTAATAATCAATCGCAAAGCTTAAACTAAGTTTATTTACTTGCTTGCACTCTCCCCCAAATCTAACTTTCATGACGATAGTCATTCTCGTCTTATTTCCTTATATATTGGCTTCTTTTGGTCTTTGAAGAACAAAGAAGAGATATTAACCTCGTATTTAGTTGTCTGTTATTTACAAGTTAAAATGCCCATTATAATCAAACTTATATACTTTTTGTATTTATCACATGACGCCCTGATGGCATCCTTTAGTTCTTCTCTTGCTTTAGGAGTATATTCTTTTTCAAATTCGCGCTCTTGTTTGGCTTGCTTGATATGATCAATCAGACTGTGTGCGAGTTCCAACTTTGTATCATTGTCAAATTCCCCAACAATATTTTCGAGGATACGGAGGTCCTGGCAGATCTTGTTTGTTTGTTTGTTTGTTTGTTTGGGTTTCATAAACTGTTTGAAAGGCACGCATGAATTCCAGGCTTCTTTGAATGTAGTTAGCTGAATGTACGGACTACTGACTACTGGATTCCAGACAAGCATCTTTATATTTTGCATGAACCACTGCTTTACTTTTTAAATACATAACATGGAAAGGTTTGATAATCCTGCAAAGTGGGAGGGGGTGTTACGCTTTTCAATACATATTTTCAAATGTCAAGGAAAAAGTGTGCTAAAAGGGGGTCAAGATTACTGAGTCTTCGTTAATTTTAAAAGAGCTCACAATCCGCTATGCTAAAATGATCATTGAGAATTTTTTTTAAATGAATAAAATCGCCTGCACAATATCCAACTGTATAACTATCAGTTATGGGAAACGGTGAGAAGTAAAAAAAAAAATTCATTAAATGATCCACCGTTTTGAGCCTCTTTTTCTGTCAATGGGAAGCAACTCGTGTATTTTCGTATTAAGTTGTTATTCGTTCATGTATGTTCCCTTAAAACTAAAAGCCAAATATGAAATAGCTTTTAAAGGAATCATTATCTTGGTCAATATTTTCTAAATAAACAGCAGGAAGGGCAGATATTTTGGAACTATATCGGGTATTAAGTAGATCTATAAATCGTGTCGGTAAACTTTGGTTTTTAAAACTTAATTAAGTTCATTTTTTCGCTTTTGCGTAATTGCTTTCTTTTTTATTTTATTAAATTCGTATATTTTACTATATCCCTAACAAAAAAATACTATAGTTAACTATAGTTAACTATAGTTTACTATAGTTAACTATAGTAAATCAAAGTGTCAAAGTTTTCGTCAAAGTTTTTCAAAGTGTCAAAGTTTTCGCCAAAGTTTTTCAAAGTGTCAAAGTTTTCGCCAAAGTTTTTCAAAGTGTCAAAGTTTTCGACAAAGTTTTTCAAAGTGTCAAAGTTTTCGACAAAGTGTTTCAAAGTGGCAAAGTTTTCGATAAAGTTTTTCAAAGTATCAAAGTTTTCGATAAAGTTTTTCAAAGTGTCAAAGTTTTCGATAAAGTTTTTCAAAGTGTCAAAGTTTTCGCCAAAGTTTATCAAAGTGTCAAAGTTTTCGATAAAGTTTTTCAAAGTGTCAAAGTTTTCGCCAAAGTTTTTCAAAGTGTCAAAGTTTTCGATAAAGTTTTTCAAAGTGTCAAAGTTTTCAATAAACTTTTTCAAAATTTCAAAGTTTTCGATTAAGTTTTTGGAAGTGTTAAATTATCCAAGTTTTCGATAAAGTTTTTCAAAGTGTCAAAGTTTTTGTCAAAGTTATTCAAAGTGTCAAAGTTTTCGTCAAAGTTTTTAAAGTGTCAAAGTTTTCGTCAAAGTTTTTGTCAAAGTTTTTCAAAGAGTTTTTGTCAAAGTTTTTGTCAAAGTTTTTCAAAGTGTCAAAGTTAACTATTTGACCACAACTTTTGAACGGTAGATACTACATTGTAAGACTTTCATATTTGACATATGTATTTTTTGTGGCAAGACGTTTCATTGGATACCATCAACTTTGACCTTTTGACCTTTACGATTTTCGTACTTACAACAAAACCTGAACCTTGGCCATATCTTTGGAACGGTAAGATCTAGTCATTTCATACTTCATTATGCACATGCTCTCCTTGTGAGAAGACCTTTTATAGGATACCAAGAACTTTGACCTTGTAGTTTGAAATATATAAACAAAAACAACCTTGACCATAATTTTTTTAAGGCTCGGAGCTAGGGCTTTCATACTTCACTTATTCAATCCTTTTGACAAGATCGTTCATTTGATATCAAGAACTTTGAACTTGACCTGAAAGTTACAAAAAACTTGTGAAAAACTTTAACCTTGGCGATAACTTTTGAATGGTAAGGGCTAGGCCTTTCATACTTCTCATTTGCAATCCTTGCGAGAAGACCTTTCATTGGAAACCAAGGATTTTGACCTGTACCTTAGAGTTTGACTTATTTTAAAAAACAAACCTTGGCCATAACTTTTGAACGGTAAAAGCCATGACTTTCATACTTCAAATATGCAATCCTTGTGAAAAGACCTTTCTTTAAAAAACGACCTTTACCCTTTGACTTGGACCCTGGAGTTAAACATCACTCTTAAAAACTATCCTTGGCCATAACTTTTGAACAGATGGTGCTAGGGCTTTTATATTTCACAATTATTGTACAGTATTTCTTGTGACAAGACCATACCTTAGGTATACCAACATAATTTAATTTGCATTTATGAAAAGTTTAATCTCCACTATGTTGCCATACGGGGGCATCAGTGTTTCACAAACACATCTTCATCATTGTTCAAAATACCCACGTGTCTTCTGCTGTTTGATAAATAAAAATGGACTCGGTCTTCATTTTGAATCTGTTTAAATTAAGCCATAATTTTAATTTAAACGAGCTGGGTTCTATGAAGGAAAAATTTATTTAAGATTACTATATTATCTGAAAATTATTGCAGCCCGGTGGACTGGGCTGCTCTATACATATAAATTTAAGTTTTGGTACATGGGGAATTGAGGCTGGAGAGATATTCAGAATTAAGGGTTAGCTATACATTAAAAAAATTCTACATAAGAATGTCCTTTCCCTTTTTAAATTACAAGATACACATTATATTAACATCCATAGCGCGCATCTTAAAAAAAATATATTTATTTTTCATTTTTAGTATATAAAGTTGCCTTTCATTTACTACAAAAAAAAGGACAGGTACCCTTTTTTAAAATATTGCATAAAAACATACGTTACACAATTCGTGTTTTACATTCATTAAATCAAATACATTTTTGAAAGTAGATAATGCATGAGTCTGATTTTAATTTATATTTTATGCAGCCAACAATTACTTGAGGAATTGATAAAGTTTATAAGGGTATCGTTTTTGTTTGTTTTTCATCCGACTAAAAAGCTTGTCAAATCTTTTGCATTGTCGTCTCCGTCATTTAAACGCATGACTGTCTTTATCAAGCACAGATCTTTCGAAGCAGTTTGATGTTCAAGACTATTTTCTATTGTTTACTTCATTTATTTCCCGGGCGACAATCGATGATTACATGTACAGCAATGTTATCTTGTTTTAAAACTGTTGAAAATGTTTTGACGATGCTCAATCGTGTTGATTATACGCAGAAAGTGAAAACCGCGTGAAGAAAAAAATGCCGAGAAAACAATTTTTTATGTTATTCGCCTTTCATTTGTTTCTCATTATGACGTTAATACGATAAGGTCGATTTCTATCCGTCGAGACTCAAACATTTTTTTAAATTTTTTTCCAAGGAAGATGAAATCGTGGCTTTTAAGCCTTGTTTCGCTATAGAAATATTCATTCCAAAATATTTTTTTTTGCGTGAAGAAATCGTCCATTTGCAATCGTGAAAGATCGTTTAACATGTAAAATCATGTGCGTGAATGATTGTTCGTGTAACAGGTCTAATCGTGTTGAATTCATAAGCGTCTGAACCGGGGGGGGGGGGGGGGCTCTACTTCTTTTGCAAAGATATACGTATTATATGCAATGGAAATTGGGATTTATCTTTTTTTTTTATCCCCCCACCCACTTTAAATTAACCCCCCCCCACTTTCAAATTGCTCATGCAACGTTCATGCAACGTGATCGTTCGAGTAAGTAGTCCAAAAAAAAAAAAAAAACAATTGCAACTACTACTGTTCTCTTGCTCACCATAACTATATTCCTTTACACCAAGGAGCAGAGACGACAGTTTCAATGAAATGATGTACTTCCACATCAAAATCAATAGAGCACAATCCCTTAAGAACCACTGATCCTCGGGTCATCAACTTCCAAAATTTTGTTAGAGACAGCATTGGCCGAGCTGTTCCAGAGAAGAAGTTAAAAATGATCAAATTGTTTACTGACGACTGCCTTACGACGTACAGCGAATAATGGACGACGCACAATAACGGACAAATGAAAAAAACAAAACATGTCGCCTGAATCTCATAGGTGACCTTAAATCTAAACATAATTTTCAAATTATAAATAATACATATTAAATAACTTACGATTTTCCTTAAACCAAAATTTCCATCCAGATTCAACATATGTCCTATCTTTTAATCTTTTATTCAGGTAACACTTTAAAAGTTTACAAGACAAGAGTCTTTTGTTGTACAACATCCCTGCACATGCAGAATTAAATAGAATGCATTGCAAACCACATTCTATCAAACTGACGTCCTCGTAAAATGTTATATAATAGAAAGTTTGCGAAGGCTTGGTGTTGTCAAAAGGAACATTTCGCACCAGGTGTCCTTCATAGGATAAAGAATACGACAAATTTCTGAAGACGCTAAGAAAAAGGCATAGAACACAAATATTGAACATTTTCTCAAACGAATACTATTTAGAGGTATATGCGTATCTCAGTTTACAATCTAGCCAAGTGAAATTGAGGAATTAAATATTTATAAAGAATAAAAAGAAATTGGTTATATCGACAAGGGATTTTTTTATCTGGATTACATAACAGGGTAACATCAATAAAAATACGCTCAAATAGCAATTTCTTGCACTTTTCTGATGTATTAAAATGGGAAAATTAATAATGCATAAAAGTAATCAAAATATATAAACAACTTTATAATTAATTTTCCACTAAGAGTGTTGGATCAGAAGAGAAAATAACTACTTACAGTTTTCTTGAAAATAAATTAAAAATTAATTACAGAATTTAGAGTAACTAGACACCGATTTCAATTATATGTCTAACAAGATGAGTGTTCTAAGAAATTAGGCTTTAAAAAACTGGCTAAAATGGGTGCAACATATCGGCATTTTAGACTATTGTATTATTTTCTTTACTTGATAGTAAAATATTTCTTTAATTCTTTTTTGTACAAAAAAACCTATATTTTATATTATAAAACAAGCTGCATCAATTCCTTATCAATGTATGACTAAAAAACTTAACTTAAGAGGGCTGAATGGTTGTGGCCACTTTAAGCCATTTTTTAAATTTCCTTTAGAAGAGGAGCTCCATGTAGAGATGTACAAAATTGATCAAATTTAAAGCCTAAAATGTATGAAATTTTCTTTGCCAAATGACAGCTTAGGATACAAATAGCCTATCTAAAAATGTGATTTATATGTGGTTAATTTGCTGACCCCAAAGTCACCCGCGTGGCGCAGTGGTCAGAGCGTCTGCTCTAGAGTCGCAAAGAAAGGAGTCAATCCTTACGTCGCGGGTTCGAATCCCACTGTGGGATGTGAAGACCGGTCCTTCGGATGAGACCGTGTAAACCGAGGTCCCGTGACGCAGTAGGTGCTGGCACGAAAAAGATCCCGCCCTGCTCAATAGCCCTGAGTGCCGGGTATAGGAAAAAAATTTGCAGCTCTCCACCGGCAAGTGGTGGCGTCTCCATATGAGTGAGAAATTATCGAGAGGGACGTTAAACAATATACAATCAATCAATCTACATTAAGTTAAAAAAGTAATGCAAAATAAGTGAAATATGAGAAGATAACAAACAGTATTGGATATCAAAGTCCATAAAACATTACAAAATAGGAGCGAAGCAAACACGGACCTCCAAAACATTAGAGATGTGATCAAATGCGACGGAGGACTGAGCATCCCCTGCTGACCATTCACATCCGTCGTGTGATCCCTGTCAAAATCGGGAAATATCGGGAAAATCCGTCGTCAATTATTTGTGTGTTCTTAATGGATTAACGATTAATATGAATTTGCTGACAAGGTCATTATAACGACCATAGAACTTAAGAAATGAATACTTGACGAGACTGCTGATATAATTTGCATCAGGATGGATGTGTAATGCTGTCTTGATTTTATTTTCAGATGAGCTTTTTTGTAAGGGATTCTCCACCTTGTGGTGACCTATGCTTCATATAGTGATAACTTAATAAAAGATGATACAAAAAATCCCTGGATTGGTGTATATTTTTGTTGCAAATGATGTAAATTGTATTTTCAAAATTCTAAGAAATTGTAATCATAATGTCTCATAATGTTCGACTTTATATCTATCTACAACCATCCCTATTAATCTTTACAAACATTTTTCACTTAAAATCTTATTATTGTGAAAATTTGAACGAAGAATTAAAAACTACGCAGTGAAACTTGTTCAGTTTACTCATTAAAGCATGAATCGAAATGTATCTTTTAAAGTTTTTGACAAGACTTAGTTTGAATCATCCGTCCTTCAATAACACATTATTTTCCCGAGATGTCCGTAACAAACCTATTATTTCCCCACAACTGCGAAATTCACACAGCTGAGTGGTTCAAGAACTACATCATGCATAAATAATTAGCAAATGATTTTTAATACAAGTGATCTTGACAGGAAAAGCCTTGCATTTGCCTGTATATATTTTTTGACGCTTGGCTTACAGTACTTTAAGCAGTTCCAAATAATTTTTATTAAATTATTAAAATTTTGCGAACAGAAATGTTTCTGTTTCTAATGATTCTTTACATAATTGAAGCTTAATGTATTGTCCAAACTGTGAACGAAATAGCGAGATCAAGAACTCCGTCTTTCTTACCGTGCCCAGGCTTTATGTTTACAACCGCAAGCGCTTTAGTGACCTTAATTAACAATAAACACGTGCTATCTTGAGAGTAACGACGTGTGTTGAAACTGTTGTAAGGTATGTATTTTATTAACGATATGTGAATGAAACACTGATGTATCTTCTATCTCATGAAATTTTGGTTTCGTTAAAAATACGACATCACTGTATACAAAGTGCTAATCGAAAATCTACTTGATTTGGATCACTAGCTATATTGATTTGGGTACTCTGATGCATTATGGGTAAAAAAGAAAATTCTGCAGGTAAAATATGGATAAAAGTACATTTAAGAAATTAAAAAAGTTATTAAACCTTTATAGAATCAATGTAAATTTATTTTAGAAAATTTTAAGTTGAAACAAGTTAGAAATTCGATACCATTCTCATTTACTAAGTTAAAATGGGAATTTCGCTCATTTCGCATTATTTCAATTGTTTTTAATTTTTTCAAACTATATTCTGTTGTAAAAGTTATTGTAACTTAGTTTTCGCCTCAATTCATCCACCAAACATCATCTGATTTCTATAAATTACGTTTTTTAGAGAAATTGGACTATTCTTGGTTTGAGTGAATGCTATGCTATGTTTGCAACATATTTTTGCGATGGCTATACTTTTTTCGGATCCTTTTTGTGATTTGCATGAAATTAAGATTTATTGTTTTTTGTTAAAATTATCGCGATTTAAACAGTTTTGTAAAAGGTATTGGCATTTATTATCACAAGAGAAACATTTATCAGTCGAAAGAAGTGAAACAGAAATAAATAAATATAGAATTTGATGAAATGTGCTACCAGTGCTAGTGTTTGTGCGATACTTGATTTGCGTTTTGTCAAGATTGATACAGAAATGCTATGTTTGATTTGAGTAAAATACTTCTTCAAGAATGAAGCCGTATATAGGGGGACTATAATCCAAGACACTGTCTCAAGTTTATTTCATTAAATAACTTATTGATAAATACACGTAAAATATTTTTACTTATGTTTTAAAGGTATGTAAAAAAGGCAAAAAGGGCTTCACAAACTAATCGAATTTTTTCCAAAGCTCATGATAGGCGTAAGACTGAATGCGTTAACCACAATATGCTACGGTGTCTTCTTCTTGTTTGTGTGTCAGTTTGCTTAAAAAAGAAACTAATTTGTTGAGATAGATAAGGTTAAAATAAAAAGATACTAATCTGTTGAGACAAATAAGGGTTTTCAACCTATCATTTAATTTGTCTTGGTTCGGTTTTTTTTTTTTTTTGGCTTACTTCTCTCACCAAACTGTTAGACCTTTGTTTTTATACGTAATTTAATTACGAAATGTATTTAATTTATTTTTTTAAAAGAGCAATAAGTAACGTCAGGTGTGTGTGTTTGTACTCTCCTAAGTAACTTACTAAGAGGTCACACTACTTTTTCTATAATTCATATAAATACATATCTATCACACTCACCGATTGAACATAAAATGCTCAAGATGAGCATATGACACATGGACCTGTAGTCCTACGGACTGGGCCATTGTTGAAATGTAAGAGGAGTGTGGGGAAGAAACTATTGTACAGTACTGCTGTAAACACAACGTAACGTCAATAAATTATTTTACTAATTGCACCAGGCCTAAATGCTATATGTATACTCGAAAAAAGTATAGCTGTCATGACAACAAAGATAGCTTTCTGGATATTTTCTACGCAAACATAATATAGCTCTGGAAAAGTTGGGTAGGTGCATATTTGATGTAATTGCCAGATTATTAAGAAGACCTTGTCGTCGAATTTGATAGCTTACGTTTGATAATGATTCATATTAAACATTACAATAAATGTTTTATTGAAATAATGTCAACAGTCCATTCCAGAGGATGATTAGTCGAAAAATGACCATTAGATGCGTGAAAAACGCGTGCTACCGATGTTTATGGAGGGGTAGATGAAACAAAAATATGATTATCTTTAAATATACCAAGAAGAAGTCTCATATTGTTTGAAGTAGTTTTATTATCAGTAAGAAAACGAATATAAAAGCACATTTTTTGTCTAAATGTGCAGACAGAAACTTCGAATGACCCAAACAAATATAGCTAGTGATCCAAATCAAGTAGATTTTCGATTAGCACTTTGTATACAGTGGACATAAATCCAAAAAAAGAGCAATATTCACAACATCCCATTTTAAGCAGTTCCGAATATTAAGCATGGAAGGGGTTTTCTCTAAAGAACTGGTACAAACGAACAAGAGAAGCATAAACAAAAAGTCAGAAACATGAATTCATTTTACATTCAGAGTTTTATGATAAATTATGTTGATTTGAAAAGGCTGAGAAAGTATTATAGTTTTCAAAGTCTTGGCTTTAACTATCCCCCCTCGAGTCTCTCTCTCGCTCTCTTTCTCTCTCTCTCTCAGTTCAATAAAATTGAAGAAAAAAACTGTATAGAATGAACAATATCATTAAATTAAACAGTTAAGATTGAGTGCATTTATTAATTTTCAGTGTTTGCAGCAATTGCTATATATCAGCCATGGGAAGAAAAAAGAAAACTGTTTCAAATCAAAAGGCAATAAGAATTAGTCCTGCAGCTAAGGCAGCAGAAACTGTCACCAGAAAATATAAAGCTGGTAGAAAATATCCTAAATCTCCATCAAAGAGGACAAAGAGTGAGAAGAGCACTCTATGATATCAAAACAAATAAGGTAACCATTACTCATTCTGCTGCGAAACACAAGTTATCTTATGGGTTTTTAAGAAGAAGAATATCTGGTGAAGTTGAATTAGACAGTAGAGTAGAAATGGACCATCAACAGTGTTCAGTGCAAAGGAGGAAGAAGCTACGGCAAAATGGCTTAGTGAAATGGCTGAGAGGGGCATGGGCTTTAAACCAAGTGAATTTTTGGATTTTGTTGAAACTGTAGTCAGAAGAGAAAATAGAAAGACACCATTTAAAAACAACAGGCCGAGCTATGACTGGTATTACAAATTTATGTCAAGAAATTCTCACATAGTAAAGACTAGAAAAGAAACTCCACTAGAGACATGTAGAGCAAAATTAACAAAGGAGAAAACTGATAATTGGTATTCTAAATTCAAGATTTTTCTTACTGAGAAAGGACTGATTGACAACCCAGGGCGAGTATGGAATGCTGATGAGACTGGTTTTAGTGTAGGCAGCATAGCTGGGAAAATCATAGGCCCTAACAAGAAAAGCCAAGTCCCACATGTGGCTGGTGGACACAGCAAACAGAGGTTTACTGTTATGTTCTGTGGTGCAGCTAATGGGCAAATGATACCACCTTTTATCATTTTTCCGGAACCAAAACCCAATGGGTATAATCCTTTGACAGGGGCTGTGAAAGACAGTGCAATTGCATACACCAAGAAGGGTTTGATGGATTCTGCAACATTCAGAATTTTCCTAGAGCATTTCAACACTTATGCAGGAAGTGAACGACCTGTAGTGCTTTTATTTGATAGTGTTAGTAGTCACATTGACATGGCAACTTTTGAACATGCTAAAAAATGTGGAATAGAGTTATATCGTCTATTGCCAAATGCAACCCATGTCATGCAACCTCTTGACAAGGGTGTGTTTGGCCCATTTAAGGCAAGATGGCATCAAGTAGTGAGAACGCACACTCGTGAAAATCCAGGGTAACCAGTTGGAAAAGACAACTTAGCTGAAAAAAACTTAAAGAAGCATTTCTACTCTTCTACAAGCCCTTAACTGTTATAAACAGTTTTAAATCCTCTGGAATTTATCCTGTAGATGGAAATGTCATCTCAGAGGACCAGCTGAAGAGTGGTTTAACATTTGACAATACAATGACTGATCATACCTCACCTACAACAGCAATACCTGAACAATTGGCAACCCAAGAAAAACAATTCACAACAAAGGAGATTACAGAAGATGAAAAGATGAAGATTTCATTTGAGGCCTTTCAGAGTGTGTTAAACACACCAGTTCGAGAAAAGTATGAAAGACGGATGAAAAAGGGATATGACATACAAGAAAAATCACCAGGTTTTGATGCATATCAGAAATTGTATAAGAAATCACATCTACTTAACAGTCCCAATGAGGAGTCTCATCCTGAGATACTATCAGGACTAGAATTGCTAGTAGTGAGGATCACACAGACCAGTGTTGTACTAGTATTAGTACAAGTACTGGTATATCTCCCGTGTTAAAGGACATGTTAACATTTCCTCATGTTCAGGACTCTAATAAGAGAAAGAGAATATCTATTCAATCCATTTTGCCAGACAATTTAACATCATCTGAATCCCTCCGATTGATGGATTTAAAAGATTTGGAGAAGATTGGAAATTTTGCAACAAAGGGAAAAAAAAGCTAATGCCATTTTCATAAAGAAGAAATTGTCAGTGAAAACAAAAAGCCGTAAAAAGTCTTAGATTTCAAGCAAAATCAAGACTGCAGAAAATGACGATGTCCAATGCATTGGATGCCATATGTCGTGGAAAGAGGATCAGGAAATTGGAGCTGGAAATATCTGGATCCAGTGCGATGTGTGTCAGAGCTGGATACATACTGAATGTTGTGGAACCACCATTTCCGATTCAGAGTCGGTTCTTTTCCTTTGTCCCGCATGTACCTAAATACATAGAATGTTTTTATACCTTCATATACATTTATAAAAACTTAATCTTAATCATGGATAAAACAACATGTATATATCTGCGTGTTTGTTATGAAATGATTGCAAAGTAATTTTTGAAAATTAATTTTTCAGAAGACGATTCCAAAAGAAAGATCAGAAGTGGACGTTAATTTGAATTTATCACAACAATGTAAGGATGTTCAAAGTGAAAAGAAACATTTTTTATTAGAAAACTGTGTGATAAAGGGTTATCATCATTTCCAGATTAGACCACCTGATAGGGATCCTTGCACAATGCTGCCAGTGGACAGAGAGTATACAAATGTCCACGATCCTAATGCATGTCTCATTTGGATACATGTACCACCACTTGATGGTTTCAAGCAAGAACTTTATGAAACCACCACTGATCCCAAAAGAGGGTTGCTACTGAAAGATGTAGCAGGCCTTCCGATAGGTCATGTGCCGAAAGGTTTGTCCACTTCTTTCGGATAATTCTGGATGAAAATGGAGAAATTTATGCAGAGGTTACGGATGATCCAATGCCTAGTTTTACCCCATGGCCAGCTCCATCAGAATGTGGTGGAGGTGTTGTGATTCATTGTACATTTCATATTTATCATGCCAAGAAAACATTTGTAATGAATTTGTTAAGAGAATCATTAATAAATATGCCAGAGGGTGAGTACATAAGAGTACAAGAATTGTAAATTTATTAGCATGAAACCAAACATGGAATCAAACAGAAAATCTCCTTTATTATCCTTATATCTACTAAAGAAAGTTGTTATCTGTTTAATCATATCAAAATATTGTTTTCCACTGCATCACGTAAGCAAATTAAATATTTGATATGAAGATATATGAGCCTCTAATTTTCATTAGTGCACCTCTATGGACAAACTTACATTTTAAATTCCCCATCATAAATATGGCTGGGGCATATTATATGTATAGTTTTATCATGTCCGTCATCTGTCCTCCCGTCTGCATGTCAATCTGTGACACTTTGTGTTTAAAGCTCAGTTTTAAAGAATTTTTTCAAACATTTTTATCAAACTTAATTCATTTGCTGACACATATAGTAATAGGTATTTAACTGCATCATTATACCCCCCGCTTGAAAAGCGGGAGGGTATATAGTAATCGTTAATTCCGTCCGTCCGTCCGTCTGTTACCTGCAAGTGTTATCTGCAACTCCTCTTATACCATTGAATGAAATTTGATGAAACTTTCACAGAATCTTTATTACATACTGACATTGTGCACCTCCTATTTTACTTTTTGATCCGACACATATTTTGGGTTTTCCAGCCACAGCAGAACATGGACTTTACCATTATTACTATATGGAGGCGGGGGGTATCATTTAGTGAGCTCATCGCTCACAGTACCTCTAGTTTTTTTTTACCTTGACCTTTTTTTCTTAAATTTGCAGCTTTCTAATTAACTTTCAAACAAAAAAAACCTATTCAATCAAGATATTTTTATGTAACTTAACATAATTTGGTGAGAATTTTTCAACTGTGTACATTTTTTTTTTACATTGACTTTCCCTATGGGCTTCAATTTTCTCATCTATTGTGTATACAACTGAGTTATATAGAAAGTATTCAAGTTAGACCTTTTTTTAAAACTTAACTCACTATATATTAAAAGCAAAGTTTCATGTTGCATTCAAATACAAGTGCATGAACTTCACTTGTATTTGAATGCAACATGAAACTTTGCTAACTTAACTGATGAACCATGTAAGGGGCATTTTTCTCCTAAGGACATACATATATGTATTTGTATTTTTTTTGTATGAAATGAACAACAATCCTGTGATTATATTTTTTATTGTGATGATTTTTTTCTAGTCTTTTTCAATGCAATTTTTTGATTTTTATTGTGCCAACTGCCAAGATATGGTTTTTCCTATTTTTTTTTAAATTTTAGGTTTTTTTTATCCTTAATAAAGTTGTTGAAATATGATCTTTTCTTCTTTTTAAATAATATTCCATTTTCGAGCTCAGGACTAAGAAATTATTGTCCATATAACTTAGATCTGATTGTTAAAAATGAATTTTGAGACGATCCTTGTTGTTACAACTATAAATAACACCGATAGGTGGCGAAAACTGGAACTACTTGAAATCTTCTAAACTGCTTGAACTCCAGTATATTTTAATTGGAAAACTTTGATAATTAAGTATAACATTTTAAACAAACTATTAATATGGCTTGAAAGAGTAAATAAAGGACTATTTAATTCAGTGTAGAAATCAAACACAATCCTACATAAATAATTTTCCCGTTACAATCCGGAACTGCTTGAATCACTGTATCTAACTTCCAAAGGCGTGGTAAGATTTTTGGAAATATCCCCTCAGAACAAATCCTAGCAATGCCAACATCTCGACTTTGGGCTAGGCAGTGCGATGTCAAATTCCGAGATGATAGACATTAAGGAAATACGCTTGTTGTGTATTGGGACACACTAGTAATGAAGTGTAACAACACGTGTGCAGGAACTATTTTTTTAATTGAATGAACATATAACAGTGAGAACCAATAACGTACACATAATATAGTTCCGGAATACATGGACATAACAACGCTACCCATTGAATACTTAACGAGGTATCACCCTTTGTCTACTTCTCACTATATTTTTGAAACTTTCTAGAAATCAGACAAAAAGTCCGCTCAAACGTTTCCATTTTCGCAACATTGTTCATCAAAATCAAAAACCGATGCACTCGTGTATGAATCTTTGTGTCGTCTACTTTTCTGCCAGTTCATTTACAGTAAAACTCGTGTATTACGAACAAGGATATAGCGAATTCACGGCTATAGCGAAGTTTTTCTGGGTACCCGGCAAAATTTCTTTACAAATCTTTGTAAAATTTTACGGTTATAACGAACTCTGATATAACGAATTCACGGATATAGCGAACTGATTTTGAGTCCCGTTGAGGTTAAATATAATGAAATTTACATCCTTTATAACAAACACCCAAAGATTATAAAAAATTGGTAAATTAAACTGACTCTAGTTCTGTTTAGCATTTGTATATAAAATCCAATTCATAATATAACCTTAGTTATCGAAAATATGTTTTTTAATATTTGCTTTCCTAACATAATTGGTAGTAATACCTGAAGGAAAACATTCATATTGCGAATTCGCTATAATGGTTATACGAATTCGTTATACGGATATAACGAACTATGGATATAGCGAATTAAATTCACAGATCCCCGGGACTTCGCTATAACCGAGTTTTACTGTATAATGTCAATGAAATCAGACCAAAACTGTAGCAGGAGTAGCATTTTAAATGAATTTCACATAAATTTCTTATTTTTTCGTTACCGTGTCAATAAAATTCACCGAAATCAGTTGCACTAGTTTATGAATCATACTGTAATCTACTTGTTTGCCAAATTATATTTAAATCGATGAAAAAAAAGAATATTACAGAAATTTTATTTTTAGGAAGAATGGCAACATCGTTTTTCGAAATTAAAGAAACGATGCGGTGTGTTATGTATCTTAATGTACCCCCCTTTTTTCAAGCGCGGGGCATACTAGTAATCATAGTTACATGTATACATGTACAACCTATAGAAGAAATTGGACAATTTTTATACATAAATGGTACCCCAAGTTATTCTATTTACTTGGATCATTTTACAATGCAGTGTATATAGATGTTCCTATTATTGCAAACACACACACATACACGGAAAAAATCAATTCTTATTTCATATTATGTTAATTAACATTGATATTTATGATTTGATTAAAATAATCTCAATTTCTTTAATTACTTATCATTAAAACACGTTGGGGCTAAAGTTCCGACTTTTAATACGACCTTTCGTAGAACTTTAAAGAATCTTGAAGCACATTGAGATGTATACAATGAAAATTGTTGTAAGACAACAAATTTCAAGCTTCATTTTGATAATTTTTGAGTTAAATTATACAGTTAAGTTATCCTTCCTGGCTGAGGATCGGAATACCTTAATCAACACATGTATGAAAAAGAAATTAAGCTGAATTATCAAATATAATCGGCCCTGTATTGACTCTTCGGTAGATTTGTGATTAATAATTCAGCTGCCCTGAAAATAAAAAAAAAAAAGATAGAAAGAATAATTACCCCCAGGGTTCACAAGCATTTTTATTCCGCTTTATATTCAATGAGTTCAATCAGTCAATATTATTTGATTAATATTTTAACTGCTCTATATCTGAAAAATAAAATTAAAGGATCGACAAACTATGGTTAATAAGCAATTCATCCCTCTAACTACCAATCATGAGTTCCCTCTCTGTTCAGCCTAGGAGCTCAGTATATAGTGTGCCAATGTACCTGTTGTCTATGTTTAGAATGAGGCCTTTGTTCCTAGTCTGTTTATTTCCTTACATGTCGGACTTACTGGGAGCATTACCGTGTCCTCCTTCAGGCTATTGTGAAATCAAATTAGAAAGAGTCATAGACTTCGACAATGCTATCATCACCGAATCCCCCTTTATCAGGGAAGAAATTTTGGACCTCGACCTACCATTATGTGCACAGAAATGTCTCACGTATGGATGTGAATGTTCAGCTATTTTACATAGCAGATTGAAACGATCATGTAAAGTGTTTAGTGTCACGTCGGGTTCACAGTCTCTTGGATCTCTTCCTGTTGAGGAGGAATGGAAATATTATACCACTACAAAGGGTAGAATTCAGATTATTTCTAAGTTTAAAAATTATACATTTTTACCTCACTTGAGCTAAAAGCTTAAGTGAGCTCTTCTGATCATCCCTTTTCGTCGTCCATCTGCCTGTCCGTCCGTTTCTTAACTTTTTCACATTTTCAACTTCTCCTCAATAACTCATGGGACAATTTTTACCAAACTTGTTACACAGCACCATTGAGTAAAGGGGTGTTGAAATTGTTAAAATGAAGAGCCGAATCCCTGTGAAAGGGGAGATAATAAAGAAAAGACAAATATAGGTTGATGTCCTAAAAAATCTTTTTCACAAGAACCACTAGGCCAGAAAAGCGGAAACTTATGTGGAAGCATCCCATGGTAGAGTAGAGTCTACATTTTTTCAAATCATGACCCCAGGCGTTGGGCGGGCCACAAAAGGGAATCAAAGCTTTACAAAGAAATATATAGGGTAAACATTTTAAAAATCTCCTCAAGAACCACTGGGCCAGAAAAGCTGAAACTTATTTGAAAGCATCCTGGGTAGTGTAAATTCTAAATTGTTTAAACCATGACTCCTGGGGGTAGGGCGGGGTCACTATAGGAAACAAAGTTTTACATTGAAATATATAGGGGAATACTTTGAAAATCTTCTTCTCAGGAATCACTAGGCCAGTAGAACTTATTTTGAAGCATCCATGAGTAATGAAGTTCTAAATTGTTAAAAAAAAAATCTTGACCCCCTAATAGAAGGTCGGGGCTACAATAAGGAATCCAAGTTTAAAATTGAAAAATATGAAAAAAAAAATCTTTAAAAATCTTCTTCTCAAGAACTTCTGTGCCAGAAAAGCTAAAACTTATGTGGAAATATTCTGGGGTAGTGTCGATTCTAAGTTGTTAAAATCACGACCCGCGGGGGTAAGACTGGGCCACAATAGGGAATCCAAGATTAACATTGAAAAATACAGGAAAAATCTTTGAAACTCTTCCTCTCAAGAACTATAGGGCTGGAAAAGTGTATACTTATGAAAGCAGCTTGTGGTAGTGTATATTCTATGTCCAAATAACGACCTCTGAGAGAGAAGGGGGGGGGGGGGGTTCACAATCGGTATTACAAGGGGGAAATCTGTTAAATAACAACATGACAAGTTACAAAAAAATGTACTCAGGTAAGCGATGTGGCCCATGGGCCTCTTGTTTTTCAATATAACTTGGCACAAAAGTAAACGACACTAAGAGACATAATTCTTTGTATCGGTTTTTGATTTCAATGAACGATGTTGCCTTGGTTACTTAAATACTAAAATAGAAATACTTTGAAAATGCTAGTCCAAATACAGTTTAAGTCTGATTTTAAAATAATTTGGCATGCAAGTAGACTACACTGAGATTCTTAGTTATCGGTCTTGTGTTTTTTGATTTGGATGATTGATATTGCCATCATGGTAACAAAAATTGTAAATTCTGTAAAGTTTAATTAAATCCTACTATTGTAATCTTATTGCAATCTTCTCATAACAAGAGACTTAATCAAGGATCACTATTTTATTTATTGCTTTTGTAAAGTTCTAAGCCCCAAGTCCCAACTGCTACTTTACTCTTCCTTTATTATAAGTACAAACCAGTGGAGCTACAGTCTCGAAAGAGATTTCTGGTTTGTTTATACGAACATATACGGTTGCAATCCTTATTTAAAAAAAAAATCGCGTAAACTTTATGTTTATTCACTTTATTAAATTTGTATACAATAACTAAATTTATTTCTATGTTTTCCCTGCAATTTTAAAACCAGTCATCTCAATCTGATTAAAATGAGAATTTTAGTACAATTCTCTGTTATCCTTGGACTTGTGTGACTTGTATTCTTGACGTTACATAATTAGCGTCGGAACTTTACACAGCCTTTCATTTTATGTGAAACATACAAAGGATAATATTTCTGGCGAAAGTCAACGAGAGTAGCAAGGATCCAGTGATAGCGTTCGTGTGGCCAAGAGGAACTCACCTCATCGATGTCAATCAACATTGTTGATGTCATTAATTTCTTAATCAATAAGAATCTTTTCTTTATTTGAGAAACGCTAATTACGAAGTGTTGAGAAAGCAACACCCAACTGAAAGTCCAAGGATGAGCAGAGAATTGTACTAGTTATTTTTACATGTAAATAATCACTTACAGGTTGTGAGGCGGGATGGCTGGAATATAGGACTCATTGCTACTTCTTTGGCAACTCGGAGGTCACGTGGATGGAGGCAAAGGTATGACGTCATGTGGAAACAATCAATTGAAAAAGAGGCTTACGAATACATTTTCCGATTTAGGATTTGTGTTAAATTGCATGCTAAGTTGTCAAATCTATAAAAAAAAAGATTTCAATTCAATGTGTTTAATGTTCAAAGAAAAAAAGTATGTAGAACATTTTAAAAATCTAACGATGCGGTAACGTTAACGATATAGGCGAATTGCTAAGCTGTCTGCATAACGCAGTGGTTAGAGCGTCTGCTCTAGAGTCACGGAGTAAAATTGTAATATAAATGTTACCGGGTTCGATTTCGAATCCCCTGTGGATAGTGGACACCAGTTCTTCGGACAAGACCGTATAAACCAACAGGTGCTTGGGACCCCTCCCCCTTCGACTTTTTAAAAAAATAAACTAGAGGTACTCATGAGAGCAATGAGCTCACTAAATGGTACCCCGCCTCCCATATAGATATAATGGCAATGCCTATGTTTTGCTATAGGAAACCCAAAATATGTGTCGGATCAAAAAGTAAAATAGATGTGCACAATGGCAAATATGTAAAAAAGATTCTTTGAAAGTCTCAATAAATTTCATTTAGTCGTATGAGAAGAATTGCGAATAAGCGATGAGTACCACCAAAGCATAACAGACGGACGGAATGTACAGACGGACGGACATCCCGAATACTACATATCCTTACGCTTTCCAAGCGAGGGGGGTGTATGATTATTTTTCTATGACACATTCACGGAATATAACAACTGAAAAAACTCTGTATTTAAGCTAAAATAGTCAGTTTCCATTCCTCATCTTTCATGCTTGTTAATTAATTGTATACTGTTTAACGTCCCTCTCCAGAATATTTCACTGATATGGAGACGTCACCATTGCCAGTGAAGGGCTGCAAATTTAGGCCTATGCTCGGCACTCAGGGCCTTTGAGCAGGGAGGGATCTTTATCGTGCCACACCTGCTGTGACACGGGGCCTCGGTTTATACGGTCTCATCCGAAGGACCGCCCCATTTAGTCGCCTTTTACGACAAGCAAGGGGGTACTGAGGACCTATTCTAACCCGGATCCCCACGGGGTGTCATCCTTGTTAAGGAGCGACTATAAATATTAGTATAGTGTACACTGTATATGTCCATCCGTCATCTCTCTTCTCATTGTTTAAAAGCGATGAACAATACAAGTTGACAGTCGGAAATTTCTAATCTATGACTACCTTTTCAGCCTTTTTATACACAGGTCACGTGCTACCACAAAAGCTTGATTACGCACCCTATATGTACAATGTGATCGGAATCGTAACACCCTCAAGACAGAAATATAATCACGTTCACCATTCATACTTTGTTAATCGTAAAGCCGTTCCTTTTCAAAATTAATGTTTCAGAAGAAAAACCAAAATATCTTTTTAAATTATTGAATAAAACTATAAAAGCAATTAAATGTTTCTTGAAAAGAATATAGATTAGTAGAATATACTGTAAATGCACATATTTTCATGGGATCAAATTTTCGAGGTTTCAGGAACAATATTGGTTCGTTGGGACTTGATAAATTAATAGGTTGAAGAATGTAAAGTAGTAACATTATTTTAGATTTCGTGGTGGTCATAAATTGTGGCTCTCTCCATGCCTCAAAGACAACGAAAATGAAACCATGAAATTAGATATTTCACAGTAAATATTTCATTTCTAGTCTGAATGTGAAGCAAGATGTTCCCATCTGGTGGAAATAGAAAATAAAGAAGAATCTGATTGGCTGGCTGGGACATTTCTCTTGAAAGGTAGGTCAAAGGACACTAAAGAAGAATCCGATTGGCTACCTCAGGCATTTCTATTGAAAAGTAGGTGAAAAACCACTGAAGAAGAATCTGATAGGCTGGCTGAAACATTTCTCTTCAAAAGGTAGGTCAAAGGTCACTAAAGAGGAATCTGTTTGGCTGACTGAGGCAATTCTCTTTAAATGTAAGTCGAAAGCCTTTAAAAATATTGCAAATCCTTTACAGTAAAAATAAATACCAAAAAAGGTACAGCATAAACTGGACAACGCCTGGATCTGAGCTTTCTGCTTTATCTTTACAAATTCCAAAGCTGGGAGCTACAGTTTTGTTATTAGAATTGAGATACTTATCTATTGGGCTGTACTATCCACCCCTACCCAGGGACATAATGTTAATCTTATATGGTGCAACTTTGATGTATCAGATGCGCATTTTGACAAATTTTGTCAATGATATTCATGCTTTGGTTTATTTTGAATATCTCATGAGCATCATGACCATATATTTGAAATAAAAATATAGAGTGCATTGAAATGAAAAACACTTTTTGTTCTCCGTGGGGCGTTTTGACCATGAAGTCATTTGAAAGAAATTAAATAGTTGAGTAGGCCTATCAAATATGAAGTCTCTATTTCTCATTGTTCAAAAATTATGGCGAAGATGAAAATTGACAACAGACTTAGAAACAGACTGACAGGACAAAAACAATATGCACCACATCCATGGGCATAAAACTTGTTTTTATGTTAAACTCTAATGGTAAATGATTTTCCCTATTTTGTTCGTTGTTTTCATCTCGTAATTGGTGTTTAAAGTCTTTGAAGATAAGCACTTTACGTAAGTATTGCGCACCATGGTCGAATTTAAAAATAATGGCAAAACTTTATACTATGAAAAAGACTACCTTGGAATATCGAAAACTGGGTTTAATTTTATTATTGATAAATTTTTACAGCCATGTTACATTGTTCATATATTCTAGACACGTGTGAACCAGATATAAAGCTTAGCTGCGTGGCTTGGACCGGAGGACACGATTTAACAGTTGAGGGGAGATACCATTGGAGCCATTCTAACACGTCCATCACCTTCACAAACTGGACACCAATGGAACCTTACGCTCCAGAGAAGGAAGATTGTATTCAACTTCTTAGAAATGGCGAATGGAACGACGGGAGATGCTCTAAAGATAAAATTCAATTCATTTGTGAGAAGTCTGAAGCAAAGCTCAATTAAGAAATAACGTTTCACTATAATATAAATGTGTTTTGGGTTTTAAATAAAAAGACGTGTTACGATGGTACAGATGTCACTGTGAGTTTGAGAGTTACAACTTTGCTAATAATAGACGTGTGATCGTGAAAATTATGAGTTTGGAAGATTGATCGATTTTATATTTTAAGCTCACCTGAGTTGAAAGCTCACGTGAGCTTTTCTCGTTGTCTGACGTCCATCTGTAAACTTTTCAAATTTTCAACTTCTCAAGAACCACATGACCAATCTTAACCAAAGTTTTCATTGAAATATATAGGAAAAATCTGTAAAAATCTTCCCAAGAACCACTGTGCAAGAAAAACTGGAACGTGGAATCATCCTGGGGTGGTGCAGATATTAAATCTAATCCTGACCCTTTAGGATACGGTGGGATCACAAAAGGTATTACAGACAGGGAAATCTGTTAAAGAAGAGATTGGCCAAAGTTACAAAGGTGAGCGATGGGTCTCCTGTTTAAGGTGGAATGCCACACCATTTTTTTTTATTTTATAGATCTTTGAGTCATCCTTTTTAAACAATGGTTTCAGCATTGAAAGGCCGATATTAGCTCTTAATTATTTTATATGAATTTTTTTGTATTTTTTCAAAGAAAACGAAAAAAATTATTTACATCCAAATTAGATGCTTTCTTGAAAATTTTTTGCTGTAAATGAATGCATCACATGAATACCTAATAAAATATGTAAAGAAAGTCTGGTTAGACTTTTTAATTTTTTTTTAATAAAAAATTATTTATGAAAATAAAACACATTATTTGTGAATACCTATGGCCATTGAACAGTTGGGATCTTTGCGTGCCTTTCTACTGTAACACGGGGCCTCGGTTTATAGGACCAATCTCCACGTCCCATATCGGGACTCAAACATGCGACGTAAGGATCAACTCTTTACTTTGCAACTTTACAGCAGACCGTGAACAGGGTTATTTTCCCCTCTTATTTGTGGTCGGTTATAATTACATATGAAAGTGTCATTGCTCGAAATACTTTGATGGCATTGGAGATAGTTTTTGGGGATCTAATTATAGTTTTCAATAGTAAAAACAAACAATGGAAAATAGCACGAAATAAATTTCAATAATTCTTTAATATTTTAACCCATTCATTAAAAAAGGTTAAATTGCTGTTACCCTGGTCACAATATTTGTCTTCCTAAAAGCTCCTCTTTTATTTTTACCAGTCTTTTGGAATATGATCGTGGTGCCCTGTGAATGACCAATAATCTTTTGAACTATTGGGTTACACGGGTTGAAATCTTTTTTTAAACAAAACACTCCATCTTCGAACTCCTCTTATATTTTGCACATTAGCCTTATGATCTCAGGGATACATCTGGAAATTGGGGTTGTTAGGCCAATGGCGACCCAACAACCCCAAACATAAACAAGCAAAATAATGATAAACATTTATTAACATCCAACAATTGCAAATCAGCGGAGAGCAAAAAACAAATTTTCAATTCATTTTTTACATGTGTAATTCAGGATTCCAATAATGGGGTTCTTTTTCAAAAGAAGTCATGGATAAATCCAGGAATTAGATTGAAAAAGAATCCTTGTTTTTAATTTTCTCCACACATCAAGAGCCTCGTCAAAATCAAAGTCATTTATTTCAGGTCCATTGATCATTATGTTCATTAACTGTTCACAATGTTCACTGCTGATATGATTTCGGATCGGAGTGATTCTGTTTTGGTACGAGAAAGATCTTGCGCAGTCAGTTGTATGAATGGGGTATGTCAGGGCCAAGGCTGCCAACTTTAACAAAGATTGGAATTCTTCCTTGTGAAACTCTGCCAGAATATGCCACAGTTTACTTGTGTTGTCTCTTGTGTACTGCTGAGAATGAACCACTTATTTCACTGCCTGCCATTTTTCCTAGCAGTTTAAGGTCACACCAATTTAATTTCTTGTTCGTCGGATATTTGATGTTAAAAGTACGAGCGGGCAAGCGGTTAAATAATAATATTATTACTTTATTGTAGGCAAAATTTTTAGGCGGGGCGTGAAAAAATTTTCTAATTTGAAGAGTAAGTAAATTAAAACTACCATAAATAGAGCGGAAATTGTACAGAAAACAGCACAGAATTCCCATGGTGCGGGGATTTTAAATTAATATTATTTGTATAGTTTTGTATAAATACAAGCGCGCGGGTACGACGAAAAAAAATTTTTATTGGTGTGGCCTAAAGGAAAATTATTAAAATAGATGACCAAATTGTATCCAAAAAGAATTTAATCAAGTTAATTTTTTAAACATTCAATTAGTGATGATTACTTGTTACACTGTACCTTTTTGATAGGTTCAACAATAGGGTGTGAAGTAAACGTTTCATCTTGTTTAGTTTCAGAATTTTTGTAGGAGTGTGTTTGCTCATTGCCGTAGTAATCTGCAAGTTTCTCTATTGATTCATTTCCCCAGCTTTCTAATTCCTTGATGCTCAAAAATGAAATTGGCCGCATGGACAGAACAGAGAATGCTGTCATCAAATCTGAGTCTGGAAAACCGAGAATGAAGATATATGTAATAAAAAAATCACTAGGTGTATAAAATACCTGACACAGTTTTTAGCCGGGCTTATTGCTCAAAGAGCAATTGCCTGCTTATGTCATCCTGTTCAAAACAGGAAGTCAACCCCATAGTCGCCATTTTAAAGTTATGTGCAAAAATATAGTTCTTACTCTCAACCGCTTTTGAAATAATACAAACGCTAAATAAAGCAACAAAATAAAACGAAGTTTTATCTAAATAAACTAGAGGTACTGTGAGCAATGAGCTCACTAAATGATAACCCCCGCCTCCCATAATGTCCATGTGTTGCTATACATTGTTTGACGGTAATGTGTAATAAAGAGGTATAACCGTCCTATCAAATGTTATCCAGAAGCTTCTATTATGTGACGTCATAGGTAAACATACGAGGGACATTTCAAAAGTCCTGAGAACTGTGTATTAAAAAATTAACCGTTGGACGGAAATTATTGAGTTTGATATCATTGGAAAGATCAGAAAAATATACACATATCGTGACGCTACCTTGTAGTTTTTATGACGTAATATCTGCGAAAATGACGTCATAGTATAGATTGTTTAGCATACTGAAAAGTCGCGTTTTTATCCACATTAGACAATTTTAAAAGTTCTTATTTGAAAAAATACTTCGAAGAAAATTTTTATTTTCAAAGAAGTAGTGTAGGACTATGGAACCGTCTATCAAGAATTCCACATTTCATTGTATGGTTTGTTTACTAGCACGGTTTATGCCCGGTTATGCTATCATCGGCATTCATTTAAGATTTTAAGTTACATGATACGACTGGATTTTCGGTCGTTTATAAAGTTCTCTACTGTATGAAATTAAACATTTCCTATATAAAACTGATGTATATTAATGCAGTTTTCAACAATTATATTTTGAGTAACAGCACTCTTACCGTTTACAAATAAAATGGTCAAAAGTCTTGCCCCTGACTTGTTTCTTTGCGTATTTTTTCTAATTGATTCAAATTCGGCGCCCAAGAACTCACTACTGCTTTTAATTTTTTGACTCCAAAATAGGTTTATAAGTTACACAGACATGTAAAATATTATTTAATTTCCATGAATTAAAATTTGCGAATATGTGGAGGTACGGTGGGGTTACAACTGCGCCCGCACCATTTTGGATTTTTTCGAGAAAATATGGAGCACACTAAACCTAACTTCTCTTGAGCTTTCATCAATCTATCAAATCTCGTTAAAACACTTGACGAATTGATGCCATCAAAGTTTGTAACACGATCGTCTATTTTTCTTTGATTGTCAACTTTGCCTTTTTCTCAAAATGAGGTCTGTTTTACGCAATATTTTTAGCGAAATTCGATAAAAACATGCGATGTTTGACAATCGCCTAAACCATTTCAGAACAAGAAGATCTGCTAAATAGAACACCAAATGATAGATTGTAGTCTATGTAAACATTCCACCAACTTGCATTTGCGTCCGATAGCTTGCACCCGAGTAATGAGCAAAAGTTGTTCTCAAACTTTTAATTTAATCAAATTGTGTCTTTTGTTACGTCATTTTTATGGCCAGTATCATGAGCATACGGAAATATGACGTCATTTTCGGAGTTATCACGTGATAAAAATTATAAAATGACGTCAAAATTTGTGTATATTTTTCTGATCTTTCCAATGATATGAAACTCAATAATTTCCGTGAAACGGTTAATTTTTAATTACACAGTTCTCAGAACTTTTGAAATGTCCCTCGTATAATGGCAATGTCTATGTTTTGATATGGGAAACCTAAAATACGTGTCAAATAAAAAAGTAAAATAGGAGGTGCACAATGGTAATATGTAATAAAGATTCTGTGAAAGTTTCATTAAATTTCACTCTGTAGTATAAGAGGAGTTGCGGATAAGAGATAAAGCGTAACAGACGGACGGACGTACAGACGGACGGACAGAAATCCCGATTACTAAATATCCTCCCACTTTTCAAGCGGGGGGTATAATAAACATTAGTAGTAATGACTTTGAAAAAGGTCGAAGAACATGATAGTTCATTAGCGTAAGGATCTTTGATAATCAGTGTTATCGTAGCGCTCTACACATACGAGGAAAAGCAGGAGGGGGGGGGGCAGACTGGCCTGTTTGTTTACATTCAGCTGCGGTACCAGATTAATTCTCATTCTGACAAAATCGGACCGTGGTATTAGGATCGAAAATTCACTGTCAGTGTCTTATGATTTATATTGATAGTTGTAAAATAACTTTTCCATCGGAATTTTTATACCCCCGCTTGAAAAGTGGGAGGGTATATAGTAATCGGTATTTCCGTCCGTCTGTACGTCCGTCCGTCTGTTACGCTTTATCTCTTATCCACAACTCCTCTTATACTACTGAGTGAAATTTAATGAAACTTTCACAGAATCTTTACTACATATTGCCATTGTGCACCTCCTATTTTATTTTTTTATTCGAGACATATTTTAAGTTTCCCATAGCAAAACATGGACATTGCTATTATATGTTTACCTATGACGTCACATATAGAAGCTTCTGGATAACATTTGATAGGACGAGTTATTCCTCTTTACACATTATCGTAACACAATATAGCAAAACATGGACATTATGGTAGGCGGAGGGTATCATTTAGTGAGCTCAATGATCACAGTACCTCTAGTTAATCTGAGATTTTTTATCTGTTAATACAATATATACGCATGATTTATGTACGAAATTCATTCTTCTCTGTAAATGAGCCGGCCCGGCTCTCTGTACTTCTGAGTACTTTGATTAACTTATCAGCAGTAAAATTTTCTCTGCACAAAACAATCATGTTAATAAACCAACCTTTTCTGAATGACAGCATTTATGAATGCAGTCTTTACATTCTTGAAGTGTGTTGACCTGGTCATTTTGTCCACCTTGTGTTGATCCTTAAAACATGCACCCTTCAGATCTTTTTTCAGTATATCCAAAAACCTGGATTTTCCTAATGAATTCACATCATTTCTGAGATTTTCTAACTCAGTCACACAATGGTTAACTGAAATCTATATTCAAGAATGCATTTTAATTTCAGAAATTAATAATTTATTACAATATAAATTCAAATGACAATTTATAGGTACTTGCATTTTGTATATTATTGTCAAAATAAAAAAAAAATAATGGTAAATGTTCATATGAAAAAAAAATGATAGAGTAGTGGACACTCTTTAAAGCTGTAAAGACACACAAATACAATATCAAGTACGTGAAAGCAATTTAGCAATTTAGCAACGCATATTGAAATATGGTTAATTTACATAATGTACAGGTAAAGATTACAAAGGTGTGAACCAAGTAGATATTGACACCAGAAGAGGAGAAATACAGAAACAACCAACCACAACTAGCTGACGGTATGATTTTGAATGACTATAAATACCTAAAATCTGCTTTCAATGACTGAAAAGTAAAAGAAAAACTTAGATAACTTCCTTAATCAAACTAATCACTTAATAAAATGCATCTACATATTTTTTATCCAGTGAATTGCCTGAACAATGCCAATATCCAGATCATGTGTTTGTAGAATCAAGCTCAGCGTCATGGTTGGTTCAAGAATGTCAAGCACTGCATATGAGAGAGAGATAAATATTTCAGACCAAACTTTCTTTTTAAGGCCTGCTGCCACTGGATCAGTCTTTGAGATTTCGGACAGGTAACAAAGAAAGGAATCCAGAGTTCTTTGGATAGCTCTCAATGCCTCATAAAAACTCAGCCAACGAACTTGATGTACTTCCTTATACTTCAGCTGTGTCATCCAGGACTTTCTCCTTAGCCCCTACCATAGCTGACGCGCCGTTTGTGCCCAGGCCCATCACTTGAGTAATAGGAATTTTTCTACTGTCTTACTGATTCTTTATCTCTTCAAACATGTCTTTTTCTGTAGATGATATTAGACGCACGTCGCTGACAAAAAGTGTGGCAGGTTTAAGTGTTTTTGAATCAACTATTCGTGCATCAATGCACAGCTTGTGCTTGACGGTTATATCTGTACTTTCATCAACAATTAATGTAATGTAAGGCGAATCTTCTAACTTAATTTTTCGTAACATGGCTGCTTACTGCACTCGACAGACATTCTAGAAATCCAGTGGCAGAAATAAATGAACTGTAATTGACCCTGTTGTTTACTGTCAATGTTTCTATATTTGGTGCTTCAATTTGTCTGACAAAGCTAATAAAAGTTGAATATTTTGATAATGGAATTCCCTCTTTACTTATCCAATACACAGATTGGAGAGCTAGTTTAGCTCCGCTTTCTTCGTTACTGGAATTTTCTTCACGGAAGCCTGCATGTTTTCAGTTTCCTTCGGTGCTATCAGCGCTTGTTTATGTTCCTTATTTTCCAAGTGCCTTGTTAGAGCTGATGTTCTGAAGTTATTTGTACCTATAGACAAGGTGTTTTTAAAACAGAATTTCCGACACAGTTCACAAAACATGATATTGTTCTCAGGATCATGACGAAGCCATGATCTGTGAATCATGAGCCATTTCTGCTAAAATTTGCGTTCATTTCCTGTACTCTCTGTATCAGTCTGTAGAGTTTGATTGTCTGTTTCTACCGTACTGTCTGTTGTTTCACGATGTTCCGTCTCACCTTGTTTACTCAGAAAATTGAAAAGTGAAGATTCCCGTGGTTTCTTGCTCGATGAGACCATTGCGATCAATGTCCATGCATACACATGATTGTAAACATTGAAAATCCTAATTTAAAGCGTTCTTATGACGTTCTTTTAACCAATCTTTTAACCAATCATTGTGTGTGTTACAAAGTTATTTCATACTGAGTAGCGAACGATAAGTGTGTATGGCTTTAAAACATGTGAAAGAGAGCTAGGACCGATGGTAGGGTAGACTGTGCGTCATTTTCTTTTAACTGCGCCACTTTTGCCCTGACATTTTGTCAAAGTGCGTCATTTGATTAAAGTGTGCGTAAAAATTGCGATGGCGCGGTTTAGATCAATCCCTGATTATTCTTTTGCAAGAGGATTGGTTGTGTCTGTGGTTGTGTAAAATTTATTTTTTAAAAATTGTGAATTTTCGGTCCGATGGTCAGGGGTTCTAGAAAGTAGGGCAGGGCTATAAAATATATGGATAACGAAGAGTATTCAAACTCAAAGGTAGGGTCAGGTGCCATGGAAGAGTGACCATCCCCTGTCGACCGCACTCACACCCGTTGTATTCACCTAGTCAAGATCTGTGTATAAATAATGGACCAACAATTCGTATGGAAACGTCAGTCAGCATTTGACACAATGATAAATTGAATTTTTGACAAGGTCATTGTATCGACCGTAGAACAACAAGTGCCTGTGCGTAGAACTAACGAAATGATGACTTAAAACGAGACTGCTTGATATTTTTGTTTCATCAGCGTGTTTGTCAATAATTAACCCCGTTTAAAAATTAAACATACTTAAAGTATGCTCTTGCGTATTAAATCAACTGTCTTCTGCAAAATTGAAGTAAGCTTCAACTGCCTTTTGATATTATTACAGTTAAAAACAACAGGCCCATAGGTCACAACGCTCACCTGCAAAATTTGAATGTTCAAAGTTTCAAAATGGCTCAGCAATCAAAGTTAGAACATATTAAGACAGGATCGAAATTGTTCAAAAAAGGTACGTTTTCGGAATAGGTGGAGCATTGATAAAATTCTGCGTAGACATCGGAAAAACACCTACATTTTGTAGACAATACATTCTGTAAACAATCCGGAAAACATAGTAAAATAAGTCATTCACTAGTATTTAGGTGGCATATAATATTTTCGGACGGAATGAACAGTTTACGGGATGACATTCGTGAAGGAAAACCATTATTCCGAGATTGCAGTGCTGTAAAAAATGAATTTCGTAAGGTGATCATGACTTTGCCGTAAATAAAGTCGTCTTTACACGGACAGAGGTTGGATGATCGCAGGATATAAGACAGGCATTGTTAAATATTATTTTACGAATGAAACCTGAACATTTTGTGCACATTTTTATGACTGGTTAAATCGACATAACAAATGTTTTGAGTCAAACAGTTACTATGTAGAGAAATTTCACATGTGCTCGTATTAAGCTTTTGATCGGGTAACGTAAAGAATTTTCGATTTAGTGCTCCGGGTATGAGTATTTGTCTTTTTTGTGTCTAATAAAAATATAACTATTTGTGCTTTGTTTTAGTTGAAAACTTGCATATGTATAAAATAAAACATGAATTTAATGAAAATAATAGTTTCATATATTTTGTCAATGTTTGTCAGTTATTATCAACGTTGTCCACGAATTTTACGGACAACCCTCAGTGGATACGATGACTTGAAGTTAATGAATTGTTTCATGTTTCTGCTACTGATTTTTGCATCTAAATTCAAAATAATTAAAGATGAACAAATTAAAATAAATGTATTTTACTCAGGAATATACATAAACATGCTTGGATCTCATACATTATATATGCTAAAACCATGAAAATAAATGCAGCTCGCATTTCATACATTCTAGTGTATAACACGAGTGCAGCTCAATGCTATTTAATCTTTCATCGTTACATGAGCATGTGAGATTAAATTATATTCATTTAAAATTCCATTTATAATCTTGATGCAACACTTTTCATATTGTGAAGTTTTCGAAAAATAATTATTGAACTTTAAAAAGAAATGCTTATATACTTTATATAGAATTTTCTCGAGAGCATATTTTTCTACGATAATTTCTATTTGTCAACTATATTTATTAAGTCAGAATATACAGAGCGCACTTAATCAAATACTGATAAATCACTTCGAAACTAAAATTATTTTATATATTTTTTTTTTCCTTTCTAAAATGAAACTTTAGTAAACGTAAAAAAATACATACGGATTATTTACATGTTTTATTATATCGATATATACATAATACCAAAGATTTTTCCTCCATCACTGCTTCAGTGTAAATTTATTTTTAAAGTGAAACCGAGACATACATGTAGCATACATTACAAGACAATGATAAACACAATTACATAATAAAAACATTTAAACTTCCTAATGAAGAGAAACTCATTGAAACTTAATAAGTTTATATGAACAATCAATAAATTACATTTGTTGATAACGGAAATATAATAATGTACGAGCACTAAATACTTCAAAAGTCGTTAACAATGGACAAACTTTTAGCAGCCAGTCAAGGACTACATGTATAGCTAATAGACTCCGCCCACTTAGTTTGCATACCGTTCCTCAAAGCGTACCGTTCACAAAACGAACCGTTCCGTGCAAGAAACGAAACGTACCGTCCACAAAGCGTTTCCAACCGTAGGCGTTCTGAAAGCGAACCGTTCCGTTCACATAGCGTACCGTACCGTTCTCAAAGCGAACCGTTCTGTGCACAAAGCGTACCATACTGTTTACAAAACGAACTGTTCCTTTCACAAAGCGTACGGTACCGTTCACAAAGCGTCCCGAACCGTACTGTTCAAGTGGTCTAGTAGCACGGTTTAGGGTCTGTATATGTACAAATATATTTAGTTCAAAGTCTTCTAATAGTATATTCTGGTTAAAATAATAGACTCGTGCACGTAATTAATCAAAACTCCAAAGACACTGTTGGTCAGGTTTTTTTTTCTCTAATTTTGAAAAAGCCAAAATGATTAAAATGCTTGAGATATGTATAAAATTCCTGGTTCGGATAAGCAAGATATGAAAAATTGAATTTTTGCTATTGATATCCGTTGTTGTCCATCGGCGTCCGTCGTTTGAACATTTACAGCGTCTTCTCTGAAACTGTTGATCAATATCGGTACAAAACTTCTATGCGTGAAGGTAAAAAAAATTGTAAATTTCATCGTCCCTGCCCTCCTGGGGCCTACACATGTAAATTGTGGGGCCAAACCCACTAAAAAATGCGATCTTTGAAAATCTTCTTCTTTACTCTAGGACATAAAGCAGTCAAACTGTTTGCATGATTGTAATTTAATCAACATTGAGTCTTCTAAAATAAATGTGAAATTCATGGCCATGGGGTTAGGGGTTCTAGTGCTAGGGCGGGGCTACTAGATTATAAAATAAAAGTGCAATATTTTTGAAAATCTTTTCCTCTGCTCCTGGGCATTAAATAAACTAAATAAGTTTATTGTTATTTCGTATAAGATTGCCTCTTTCAAAACTGTGAATTCCATGGCCCCAGAATCAGGGGTTCTGGTACATGTATTAGGGCGGGGCTCTATTAATTATATAGTGAAACTGCATAAATTCTTTGAAAATCTTCTCTGCTCCTGGGTATTAAACAAACTAACCAAGTACATGTACATAGTTATGATAAGCAAGAATGCCTCCCAGGTTTAGTCTCTTCAAAAATTGTGAATTACATGGCCCCTGGGTTGGAGTTTCTGGGGTTACATGTAGGAAGGGACTCTATTGATTATATAGTGAAAATACATTAATTCTTTAAAAATCTTCTTCTCTGTTCCTTGGTATTAAATAAAGTACATATAAATTAGTACATAGTTATGTTGAATAAAAGTACCTCTACCAGAATTGTGAACCTGTATGGCCCAACGGTCAGGGGTTTTGGTGTAAGGGTGGGGCTCTAATGATTATAATGTGAAAATACATTAATTCTAAACAAATCTTCTCCTCTCCTCCTTATCTACAAAACAAAAAACGATGTACAGAGTTATGGTAAGGAAGGATGCCTCTTCCAGATTTGTAAATTTCAGGGCCGCAGGATCAGGGGTTTTGGTGTTAGGGTGGGACTGTGGAAATGCATGAATTCTTTTTTAGAAATGTTCGTATCCTTTGCTTCTGGGTATTATGCCATTGCTCTTAGTACATATTAATAATGCTGAAAGGTGCCTCATCCAAAATTGTGAATTTCAGGGCCCCTGGGTCAGGGGTACTTAGAGGGTTAAATTGTCTGAAAATAAATTATTGCTTTGAAATCTGATTTTTTGGTATTAATCAACTATTTATGATGGAGTAAATTTTAGGATAAATTTTCCAGAATTTTGAAATATGTGCCCCCAGGGTCAGTGGTTCCTGTGGGGTGGGATGCACCACTGATTATAAAGTAGAAATGCATTTTCTCTTTATTACTCTGATCTATCCCTGGGTATTAAGTAACCAAAGTAAGCAAACTAAGTGTATAGTTATGATAAGCAATAGTGCCTCTTTCAAAATTTTGGATTTCATTTCCTTTGATTTAAACCAAGAACAAATTGAACTGTTGGAAAGTTGTTACATGATACTCATGACATATCAGCGTAAATCTACTTCCGTTCGCAATCCAGCGCCACTATAAGCAAGTTAAATAACTCCACTTGTTATTTTAAAAATGTGCAACTGGAAATCCCTGAGTCTCTTAATGCTACTTTAGTGCAATGCTGTGTTACGCGCATTTCTAGTAATATGAGGTAATTAGTAAGGTAAATAAATATTCCACAATTAGTAGATAAGAGCAGTTCTTATCATGCTCTTCTCTATACATTATACACAAATCATGTCGACACACATTACTTTTGTAACATATAGCTAACAATTGCTGCATAAATGGCGCTAATACTTAATCAAAAGCAGTTTATTATTTATCATGTACATGTAATATAGTGATTTAATAAGTACATAATTGAAAACTCGAATGGGATTTTAATAATTAAGTTGTAAATCTCAAACTGGAAGCAAGTTACTAGTGTTCAGTAAAAACACTCTACGTACTACTTACATAATATGGTGTGTTCTATTTAACTTATATCCATATAAACTATTATTTTTTTCTTCTAGACCCTTACTTCAGGCAATGTAACTAGTACAAGCCTTCCTATTAACTCTTTACAACTTACTGAACTGTTATGCCACATACACTTAATGTTCACGTCATAGAAATAGAAATGTACCATTTCCCCGCAAGCACTTTTTAGCGTGGTACACGTTTCTCTAAAGTAAAACGCAAATAATAGTATGACGTAATATTTTTATACAAAATTAACTTTTCTTGTTTCTTAAGATTTTTGCAAGTATAAAATAGAAGGGAAATTGCCATTAAATTTAAGATTAAATGAACTTTTTAAAGTGCGTGAAAATGCGTGATTGCGGGGAAACGGTATATGCGTGATTTTGCGTTAGAAATAGGAAATGGTATATGCGTTAAAATGCGTGACTGCGGGGAAGGGGGTTAACATCTTGCACCATGCTGAGAGCTATCAGTGAAGTTGATTTTCGCATCTAAGTATCAATTAGTAACAGACTACAATGCATCCATGGACTGTCTTTTTAATGTCTTTACTTGTGTAAGTGTTGTACCCTATACTTGTATCATATGGGTAAAACATATTATGTAAATAATTCGAAAGGAAAGACAGTTTGTGGCTGTACATACATGTAGGATATGTGGTGGTTGTGTTTTCAAGGAATCCATTCAAATAGTGAAACTTATTTCTTGAAAAATTGTGCTTTAAAATCGTGTGTGTAGTGAGCAGGATATGGCGAAAGATGCAAAAACCTTAACTAACGTTCTTAGCAATGGACAGGAATATGGCTAGTAAAATGTTGAGCAAACAGTTTAATAAATGAAATAGGAAACTAAGGAAGAAATAGTTTATTAGGGCCCCGCTTGGCGGGCGCCCTATAGTGATCAGTCTGTCCGTCCGTCCGTCAGTCCGTCCGATATCTCTTGTCCGGAGCATATCTTCTCTCTCCTTGGCCCAATCTGGCTCATACTTCACCCACAGAGTGCCTTTGGTTCCCCGTACGCAGTGACCCTGAAACATGTTTCTAGGTCAAAGGTCAAGGTCATAGACTTATATGAAAAATCCTTGTCCGGAGCATATCTTCTCTTTCCTTGGCCCAAACTGGCTCATACTTCACCCACAGAGTGCCTTTGGGTACCCGGTATGCAGTGACCTTGAACCATGTTCCTAGGTTAAAGGTCAAGGTCATAGCAGACATATGAAAAATCCTTGTCCGGAGCATATCTTCTCTCTCCTTGGCCCAATCTGACTCATACTTCACCCACATAGTGCCTTTGTGTACCCAGTGTGCAGTGATCTTGAACCATGTTTCTGAAAGGTCAAGGTCATAGCAGACTTATATGAAAAATCCTTGTCCGGAGCATATCTTCTCTCTCCTTGGCCCAATCTGACTCATACTTCACACACAGAGTGCCTTTGGGTACCCGGTGTGCAGTGACCTTAAACCATGTTTCTGAAAGGTCAAGGTCATAGCAGACTTATATGAAAAATCCTTGTCCGGAGCATATCTTCTCTCTCCTTGGCCCAATCTGACTCATACTTCACACACAGAGTGCCTTTGGGTACCCGGTGTGCAGTGACCTTAAACCATGTTTCTAGGTCAAGGTCATAGCAGAATTATATGAAAAATCCTTGTCTGGAGCATATCTTCTCTCTCCTTGGCCCAACATGGCTTATACTTCACCCACAGAGTGCCTTTAGGTAACTGGTGTGCAGAGACCTTGAACCATGTTTCTAGGTCAAAGGTCAAGGTCAAAGCAAACTTTTATGATAAGTCCTTGTATGGAGCATATCTTCTCTGTCCTTGGCCCAATTTGGCTATTACTTCACTCAAAGAGTTCCACTGGTCAATGAATGTGCGGTGACCTTGGTCGAAGTTTCTAGGTCATTGTCAGAATTAACCTCTATTATGTTTGGTGCATAATTTTTCCCTTTAATTCTAGTAAATTTATATAACTGAAGGTACATTTACAAGATAACTTTGATATATTTTTGTAAATTCGCAATATCTGTGAAGTCGTACTAAATGACTTTTACTGTATTACACAAATGTTCCTCTTCAAAATAAACCCTTTTAAACTACCTTACATTTTCATGTTCATTGTTGAAAGCGGGGCCCTTTGAGATGGCCACCATCTCAATGACAACCGCGCACCCCATCCAAGATCCAAGAGAGATAACTCTAATTAAAATATACGACTCCACTACATTCCCCCACCTTAAGATATAAAGAATGCATGACTATATCATCAATATATTAAAACAATAAATATGCAAATAAATACATCACTCAAGTCTCTCTCTCAAAAATATGAAGAGTACTTATGTAATTATACATATACATACTGCCTATATACTGCAGATACTCGCTCCAATAGTTAAAACAATCAACAATTTAAAGTTAATCCGCAACAATAAAACAACAGATATCTATGTAATAAATTATATCACATAAGGTTAAACTCTATAACAATATGCACATATATCATATCTCTGTATCAACTATCAACACATTGTCGCATAATAATACACATAATTGTATACTATTTATCTGTATATATATATTCAGATATACATGCAATAGAAAATAATACTAATCACAACATTGTCTTTAAATTTTAAGCACAAATTCAAATGACAAATAAATAATTTGTTAAAACTATCACTATAGTTCTCTACACAACCCCGTGCAAACTGTCCATGCACATATAGACACGGTACGACTGTCTAAATCAGAATCACCGGAAATAAAGTCACTGACACACTGGCGGAATTAAGGCAGAAAAACGTGAATAACGTGAAATTTGGAACGAGAAAAGTCCGGCCAACATCAAGGTAAATATGAAATGATAATGCAATGGGAATATATAATTCTATGGCCTTAAATATAATTTCAAAAAATTAAAAATATAAATACTTTATTATAAAGCTGCCAGGACCCAGTAGTATGAAAATTTCCAGAAGACGAAACGGTAAAGCTAATAAAGACACAGATCCTGAGCATTCGTCAAATTCAAGTGAGGATGACAGTTCAGTTGGATCAGAAGATGATGGAAGTGAAATTGAATCTTTGAAATGTAAGTTAGAAACATGTTCATCTAGTTTTATCTTTTGAATACAGGAATTTGATTAATTCAGGTAATATATATTGGTTAGATATTTGGTATAAACATTGATGGAATCTTATGAAAATACAGAGTGGACAACTTGGGATGTTCCTTTGAAAGATTGACATTTAACTTATTACTTTCTTAAACTTGGAAGATAAGTAAATGTTAACTATTATAAGGTCGTAATAATTGTTCAGTTTTATCCAAAAATTTTATAAATAAAGATATCTGTTCATCTAGCAGTCTGTGTAGCTGTCTGTCCATCTGTCTGGAAACAATTATTCAAAATGCTATTCCTCCTACAGTTTGGGTCTGATTTCACTATAACTAGGCAGACAAGTAGATTACAATAAGATACATTACTCTCTTTTTCAGTTTTTGATCTCCTTTAAAAATGTTGTCGTAGTTACTAAAAATAGAAATTTCTGTGAAATACTTTAGAAATGCTACCCCTCCTATATTTTAGTCTAATTTCAATACATATGTATATTGATTGATTGATTGTATATTGTTCCTCTCAAGAATTTTTCGCTCACATGGAGACGCCACCACTTGCCGGTGGAAGTCTACAAATTTTGTCCTGTGCTCGGCACTTAGGGCCTTTGAGCAGTGAGGGATCTTTTTCGTGCCAGCACCTACTGCGACACGGGGCTTCAGTTTGTACTGTATCAACAGAAGGACATTGGTGTCCACGTCCCACAGTGGGATTCATCAGAAATGTACAACTTTAAATAGAAATGGTAAAGTGCGTTTGAAAACTAGCAGGGACTATATTTTTGGCTGAATGGTGGTGTATGAAAATATCTTATTTCCTGCCTCTCAAAATTATAATAAAACAATGAATTTAGCTTTAATTTTTACACAATGGAAAACTTGGAAAAATTTTCAAATGTAAGTTAAATTAATTATAATGGACTGAACTTTCAAATTATATCAAACAAATATGCTTTTTCCAACAAACTAGAACTTTGTTAGCTGTTAAACGCTTCCTGTCAAAGTGCACATTTGAGCTAAAAATCCATAAAAAGTATTTTTTCTCTCTTAGTAAATGATCAAAACCTTTTGTTTTTGTATCATTTTGTACATTTATAGGACTACTTTATTATATGTGAAAATAAGAAAAAGTTAGATATAGGAAGCATATGAAAATAACTAATATATCCTAAAAAATTAAGAAAAACAGAGAAAATTCGGATTAGACAATACCAAGTTAAGTAAAATTATTTATGTAAATTTGGTAATATCATGCTATAGACGCGATATAGTAATTTGTGTTTATGCAAAAAGAACAATCATTAAACTTTTGAAATAGAAGTAGGCATCACATGATTGACAACAGTCTTTTTCTTTCATAATGTCAAGGAAAAAGATAATGACCTTGACCTGACCTTGCCTCTAATATGAAATGGTCAAATTTAATTTCACTGATATAATCACTCACTGATATTGTCTTGTTGATTCTGTGAAAATTTCTTTAATTTTTAGATATTAGAAATATGAGAAGAATCCTTCCTTATGTAAACTACACTAAGATACAATTATAATCAGTTTTTGATTTCACTGAATAGTGCTGCCTTGGTTACAGTGTACTAGAAATAGATGTTTTTTACTTATATACTTTCAAAATGCTTCTGCTCCTACAATTTTTGTCTGATTTCAATATAATTTGGCATACAAGTAAACTACACAAGATGCATAATTCTTTACATTGTTTTTTTTATAAAAGACATTTCAATGAACTATGTCGTTGTGGGTTCTAAAAGTAGTTTAAGAAATTTCTGTGATATACTTTTAAAAATGATACTCCTCCTACAGTTTTGGTCTGATTTCAGTATAACTTGGCACACAAGTAGACTACACTAAGATACATAATTCTGTTTGTTTTTTTTTTTTTTTTATTTCAATGAATAGTGTTGCTGTGGTTACTAAATAAAGTTCTAAATTCTTGCAAAATATTCTCAAAACGCTACTCCAAATGCAGTTTTATTCTGACCATCAGCGGCGTATATTCCTTCCTGTTCATGTGTAGGCTAATGTGAATCGGAGATTCACCTGAGGCGCGAAGCACCGAATGGGGGTAGGTACGGGAGGGAGTCGCCCCCTCTCGTTGGTGGGGGGTTCGGGAAATTTTGAATATTTGATACAAAATTATATGCGATTTTACAATAAAAAGATTTTTAAAATAATATTTTAAATATTATTAAATATGATATTAATATATAAAAAACTTAATAGGATTATAAATTATTGTAGTACCACAGAAAAAAAAAAAACCAAATATTGTTCTGTAGGAAAATTTGTATTTTTAGCTCACCTCAACGAAGTTGGGGGAGCTTATGTAATACCCTCGGTGTCGGCGTCGGCGTCGGCGTCTGCGTCGGTGTCGGTGTCGGCGTCCCAGGTTAAGTTTTTTGGAGCAGTTTTCTTTTTAAATACTTCTGTGTCCTATGTTGAATAGACATGCATGGAAGATCCTTCTAGTGTGTTTCATTGTACCAGTCAAAGTTTCAGATGCTGCAATTTCAGCAGAGGAATGACCAGGTTAATGTTTTTGGAGCAGGTTAACATTTTTGGTGCACTTTTTGGTGTAGGTCTCATTTCCAAGGAACTATAAACCCTCTGTTGACCAAACTTGCATGGATGATACATCTAAGGATGCACACTACCGGGCTTGCTTCGGATGCTGAATCTGACCTACATTTTCCGGTTGAGTGAACAGGTTAAAGTTTTTGGTGAAGGTCTCATTTCCAAGTAACTATGAGCACTATAATGACCAAACTTGCATGGACGATACATCTTAGGATACACACTAATGGACTTGCTTTGGATGCTGAATCTGACCTACATTTTCCGGTTGAGTGAATAGGTTAAAGTTTTTGGTGAAGGTCTCATTTCCAAGTAACTATGAGCACTATAATGACCAAACTTGCATGGATGATACATCTAAGGATGCATACTACCAGGGTTGTTTCGGATGCTGAATCTGACCTACATTTTCCGGTTGAGTGAACAGGTTAAAGTTTTTGGTGCAGGTTTCATTTCCAAGTAACTATAAGCCCTAATTTGACCAAACTTGCATGGATGATACATCTAAGGATGCATACTACCAGGCTTGCTTCGGATGCTGAATCTGACCTACGTTTTCGGGTTGAGTAAACAGGTTACAGTTTTTGGTGCAGGTCTCATTTCTAATATACTATGAGCCCTATGATGACTTAACTTGCATGGATGATACGTCTAAGGATGCATCCTACTAGGCTTGCTTCAGATGCTGAATCTGACCTACATTTTCTGGTTGAGTGAACAGGTTAAAGTTTTTGGTGCATGATTCATTTCCAAGTAACTATGAGTTCTTTAATGACCAGACTTGCATGGACGATACATCTTAGGATGCACACTAATGGACTTGCTTCGGATGTTGAATTCAACATACATTTTTCAGATAATGGACCAGGTAAAAGTTATGGGTGCAGGTCAATTACCAAAATGCTTTAAGGCTTATATAACATTGTATAAACCAAACTTGCACAAATGATGCATCAAGGGATGAAAACTCTCAAATTTGCTTCAGATGCTGGATTTTAGTTACATTTTCATGAAGAAGAACTAGTTTGAATTTTTTATATAGGTCTATTTCAAAGTATCAGATCAAAATTGCATGAATATTTTCATTTTTGTACACTTTTTGTTGGTTAATTGTGTGACTTTGCCTTACTTAAAGACAACATTCGTTGAGGTGAGCTCTGTAATCTCTGATTACCTATGTTTTAAAATCTTTTTTTATATTATTGCGTGATATAATCACCTTTGGTTTCACTCTGGTTTTTTTTTTGGCTGTCCTGTTCATAATTAAATGTAACTGATTTTTTTTTTTACTATTCTACTATAGACTTTTTAGTAAATTTTGAAATTTCACCTTGTATGACTTAACCCACACATCGGAATCAGACCGTCGGATAAAGTAAAATCCAGTTTGCTATTAGAATAAATACGACCTTTTTGCTATTTGACTTGAAATAAAATCAAAAAGAAAAGACCTATAATTTTGAAGCAACTTTATTAATAACTATTACTTTCAGAGATATTTATGTTTGCCTTATATATTTTTGCAATCCGTGAGAAAATGATGTGTAGGCTACAGCCTTTTAGCCTATATGGAATATACGCCACTGACCATGCTGACTGAGATACCAATTGTCTTAGTTTATTGTTTTTTTAGATCACATGAGTAAGGTAACTTATTGCTTTCCTTTTTCATATGTTGTGGTACATCGTTCATAAACTTTGGAACATTTTTTAACAACTTCTTCTCTGGAACTAATGAACCAATTTCAACCAAATTTTATATACAGCATCTATGAGTGAAGGGTAACAAATATTGGGAATTTTAGGGTCCCTGCTCATTTGGAACTTGAGTTGTGGGGCCAAAATCACTCAAATTAATGCAATCTTTAAAAATCTTCTTTACTCCTGGACATCAAACAGTCAAACTTGTCATTATTTTAATGAGCATTGATACCTCTACCAAAATTTTGAAATTCATGGCCCCTGGGTCAGGGGTTTTGGTGTTAGGGCCGGGCTCTATTGATTATATAGTGATAAGTTGCTGTTCTTTAAAAAATGACTGCAATACTTGGACCATATGCATGTTTTTCTAACTGAAATTCAATTAAGAAAATTTCTAGGTGTAGGAAATATTCATGTATTAGGTTTCTTCACATTTTCCGCAATGATCTGCCTACTTATGACTGAAAGTAGTCTTAAAGCAAAATTGTTAAATTTGATCTCTGATTAGCAGTCTTTACTTTTGTCAGTTTAAAAAATCGGCTATTTTGATGTATGTAACCAATACTGGCCTGGACTTGACACCTGTTCTTGATTTATAACGAAGAATGTATCATGGGAAAAATAGAGATCAGATGGTTTACGAGAAGTATAGCTATGTAGAACGCAGATTTTTTTGTCCCCCCCCCCAAAAAAAAAAACACACACACACATTCAAGTTACATGTATCTATAAACTGCAAGTTCTTGTACCTGCATAGAATCAGTATTTAGTTTGTAAATAAAAGTATTAGTAAAGGAGAGAAAATCGGATTCGCCAAATATGTAAATGCGATATGCAGATTTAAAAGTCTTAGAGCGATTTGCCAATGAATGGCATTTTTTAAAGAATGAATCGTTTAAACGTCCACATTTGGCCCCCCGATAATTTGCAAAAAATAAGTTTGAAGATTTCCAACTGGTTTTGTCTCAATCTTTCCATCAAACATTGCAGTTTATTAATTTTATTTTCAATTTTCACTTCCTTGCACTGTAATTGGGTATTTATCTGATTAATATAGCAGGGGTACGTTGTTTACATCGATTTCCCATAGACTTTAGGCCACACCCCCACTTTGCAAGCCCATTTTTTACATGAGCGCATAGATGTTTCAAGTTGTAGTAAATAGGGTCAATGTAAAGAGTTAAACTTGTCATTTTAATTCATGAAAGAAATTGAAACAGTCGTGCGCTCACATGTTATTTTCCAAAAAGGTGCAAATTCACGGGTATCTGTCCCTATAGTAAAGGCACCTTGTTTACAAATTTCAACCCACCTTTGACCTCATGAATAACAAAGCATTGAACACGTGACTCAAATCTATTCACTTTCATGCTTTGAGCAGATCAATGCGACATCGTGTCCGGTGTTGCGAGTTATCAATGGTCAAATCATATTCAAATGAGTAATGTACCCTGGAATAATTTTTTTTACCTGTTTATTTTAGATGTGTTAACATTTTTGATTTACTTGTTATTAAACGAAATTTCAGTTGATTATGTTTGATTTGTTTTCGGTGTATATAAATATATTTTGGAAGCTTGTTGTACAAACCTAGCACTTACTGCTTGTATCTCATCAATACAGAATTTAAAAAAAATACTGTGAATATATATATTATAATTTTTCCTTTGTTCCTAAGTATACATTGTATGTAGTCTATGTACATCACATTGAACAATGGGACGTTAAAAAGACCTGTATATCGGACGAAAAGTCACTGGACGAATACATTGTACAGAATGCACCCCTAATATTGAATAGAGGGAAACTCCGGATTTCTTCTGACAACACTACAAATGTTATAACATTTTGTATCGGCACAAAATCTAACAACAATTAAAGATTTGAATATAGTTATTCGTAACAAAATCGAATGAAAAGGGGCGTAAAAATTATTTGAAATTATTTATTATTTATTTCAGAACAGGACGAGAGTTTGTAAAAATCAAAATGTACACGAGTGGATTTCTACAAATAATAATTCCTAAAAAGGGAAGATCATATAAGTTGTCATGTTTTAAATTTTGTATTTACTGCCACCCGGTTAATTCAAAATTTACAACATGACAATCATATCACAGTAACTTGTCTGTGCATGACATGGATTAATAATGCAATCTGGGGACTGTACTTGTCTAACTCTGATTTTTTTTTTATATTTAGCAGCGATAATATTGACGTTAAATTTTTCAGTTTTGTGCGATTTTATTCCTTATGCAAAAAAAAATCAAACTTTTATACATTATGTTTTATATCATAATTCAACCATTTTTTTTTTGTAGCACACGAATTTTGCAAAGTTATATATGTATATACTATGAAATAATTATTTACGAAACAGTAATAAGCTTTAATGAATCATCTGTAAGCCCTAGTGGATTAATTATCATCGCTATAAAAAATAATGTTTTAAAGTATGAAAAAGTGTGTCTTGCGTTATATGCTCTTTTCATAAAATCCATTGTTTATTTTTATATATAAATAATTTGAGGAATTTCTAATAAATCACTGCAAATGAAACTGGTAATTTAAGCAGAAAAAACAAAGTTAAGCCTGACAAATGAAAAAAAGAAGATGCTTATACATGTATTTGGTCGGTCTCTACCAATAAGAAAAGAGGGTTTTTAGGTGTCACTTAATTATAAAACTTCGTACACTTCGAACACTCGCTAATGTATTCACACTAATCGCACGCTTGATAGACGCCCCGCCTTCTTATTCAAATACTAGTACTGCAATGACCTACATAGCCGTAATGGCGAAGTTTTACAGTGAAATATGCCACTTTCTTTATTTGATATCATGTAAATATTGAAAGCTTTTTTTCTTAAAAAATCTTGAATTAGTATCTACATACACTCTACTTGAAGACTTTAGCTATAAGATAACAATGTTGTGATTCAAAACGGTAAAATTCTGAATTTAAAAAGGGGCGAGATTGCAGCCTTAAGAGGACTCATTCTTTGAATAGGGCAAATTATTTTAGGGACAAGTTACTAAGGGAGCATACTCGCTCATGCGTAGCCCAGGGCATCTGGTTTAACCTCGCTTATCTATATTAACTTCGTGGACCTGTCTGCCTCAGGGTCCACACAAAAATAGATTATTTCTTCAAAGATCTTCTTCGGCTTTGACATCAGCGTCTGTGTTAGCGTCAGCATTCTGGTTAAAGTAACTATTATTCATAGTGTTATTTAGTTTAGGTCATTTTACCTTTTCTGGTTAAGTGAACAGGTTAAAGTTTTTGGTGCAGTTTTCATTTCAAAGATACTATGAACCCTAAAATTACCAAACTTGCTTGAATGGTACATCTTAGGATGCAAACTACCGATTTGATTTGGATGCTGAATCTCACCTACATTTTCTAGTTGAGTGAAAAGGTTACAGTTTTTGATGCAGTTTTCATTTCAAAGATACTATGAGCCCTATTATAAATGACCAGACTTACATGGATACATGTTGTACATCTCAGGATGCATACTACCAGTCTTGATTCGAATGCTGAATCTGAACTACATTTTCCAGTTAAGTGAACATTTTAAAGTTTTTGATGCAGTTTTCATTTCAAAAATACTATGAGCCCTATAATGTGTAAACTTGTATGGATGGAACATCTTTAGATGCATACAACTGACTTGTTTGAGACTGACTAACATTTTCCAGTTGAGTGAACAGGTTCAAGAAACTTTGAGCTCTTTAGTAACCAAAATCGCATGGATTGTAATTCTAAAGGTGCAAATCAGCATTCTACCAGTCTGGCTTCAGATGCTGAATTTGACCTACATTTTCTGGATTAGTAAAAAGGTTATTTTTTATACAGGTTTTATTTCCAAATAACTTTGAGCGATATTTTAAGCAGACTTGCATGGATGATACATCTTAGGATGCACACTCAAATTCAGATGCTGATTTTCAAGATAATGGACCTGGTTAAAGTTATGGGTGCAGGTCTATTACCAAGAAACTCCAAGGTTAATATAAACCAAACTTGCACAAATAGTGCATCAAGAGATGAAAACTCTCAAAGTTGCTTCAGATGCTGGATTTTAATTAGGTTTCACGCTGAAGAACTAGTTTGAAGTTTTTATATAGGCCTATTCCAAAGTATCAAAACAAAATTTCATAAAATTTGCATTTTTGGGTGTACACTATTTGTTGCTTAATTGTGGGACTTTGCCCTACTTAAAGACAACATTCATTTAGATGAGCTCTGTAATCTTTGATTACCAATTTTCAACGTAGTTCCTTGCTTTTGTACTTCAAATGGATTAATTTGATTTAAAATTGTATGCCCTATGATGTAGGAGGTCAACCTAAAAATGCTAGGTTTTTCATCTCTTATAGCTTAATCATAGCTATCAAATTACAGCTACTATTCCCCTAACATTGTAGGTTTCCTAAGATTTCCAAACCTTTTCTTTGATTTGAACGAATTCTCTTTGACAGCTGCATCAAGGAAAGTCAAGAGACACAGCTGGCTACCAGAGGAGGATAAAGCCATACAATCATATTTCAAGGAAGATATCAACGATTTCGAAAACGAGGGGAATGCAGGACCATTACACGGTAATATTTACAAGTGTAATTAACAGTTGATATTTTCAAATTGCCTCTTCAATTTGATTAAAAGTTGATATAACTTTCTTCACTTTTATCCAGGCTGTTTGCATTTTGATCAAAATATCTGCACTTTTCCTTATACCATTCATGTTTTTTGGGTAATGGCTTCCATTTTGAGACCCTGGCTGACAGTAAACGACTAGACAAGTTTACATACCGTAACCTAATCTAAAAAGAATAATTATTCTTACCATGCTGACTTATATTTAGCTCACCAGAGCAGAAGGCTCAAGTGAGGTTTTCTGATCACATTGCTTCCGTCGTTTGTTCGTAAACTTTTCACATTCTTGACTTCTTCTCAGAGGAACCACTGGGCCAATTTTGAGCAAACTTGGTACAAAGCATCCTTGGGTGAGAGGAATTTAAATTGTTAAAATGAAGGGCCAAATCCCTTCGCAAGGGGAGATTATCAAGAAAAGACAACAATAGGGTGGTTTCATTTGAAAATCTTCTTCTCAAGAACCACTGGGCCAGAAAAGCTGAAACTTATGTGGAAGCAACCAAGGGTTGTGTAGATTCTAAATTGTTCAAACCATGTCCCCCGGGGATTTGGCGGGGCCACAATTGGGAATCAAAGTTTTACATAGAAATATAAAGAAAAAAACTTTAGAAATCTTCTAAAGAACCACTGGGCCAGAAAAGCTGACACTTACCGTGTATACTCGCCTATAAGTCGGTCCGCCTATAAGTCAGTTGTAATTTTTGAAGTCATTTTGGTGGGATTTGCTATTGACCCGCTTATAAGTCTGTGCAACTTTTTTGCAAAATCTGGTGACAATTTCAAGTAAATCCACTGATATTTTAACCTGGTTTCAATTAATATTTTTCAAAATGACACTGATATTTAATCTTTAATTATCAAACAAAATGGCAATGTCACTTAAAATGCAAATAAAATTATTAAAAATTGTATATACTTGCACTTTATATGTATAAACTAAGAATACATAAGTTATCTTATATATTCAGACAATTTCTTTGATAATCATCAGAAATGCAAATAGAATGCTCTACCTTTTACCTCCCAGAAAAATATCTGTCTTTTTATGACTCGCCTATAAGTCGGACATAGAGTTTTAGACCAATATTTAACTCCCAAAATACCGACTTATAGGCGAGTATATACGGTATGTGGAAGCATCCTGGGGTAGTGTAGATTCTAAATTGTACAAATCATGACACCCGGGGGTTAGGCAAGGCCACAATGAGGAATCAAAGTTTTACATAAAAATACACAGGAAAAATCTTCTTCTTAATAACCACTGGGCCTGAAAAGCTGTAACGTATGTGGAAGCATCCTGGGGTAGTGTAGATTGTAAATTGTTCAAATCATGACTTGAGGGGGGGGGGGGGGGTGTTAGGGCGGTGCCACAATGGGGAATTAAAGTTTTACATAGTAATATATTGGACAATCTTTGTTAAGCTGAAACTTATGTAGAAGCATCCTGGCGTAGTGTAGATTTCAGATTGTCTAAATTATGATCAGTGGGGTAGAGTGGGGTCACAGTATGTATTACAAAGGGGAAATCTAGTAAAGAACAGAATGGTCAAAGCTTCTCAGGTGAGCAATGTGGCCCATGGGCCTCTTGTTTTCTTAAACTTTACAGTGGCAAATAAAATAAAAAAATTCCTTACCAAGAATCCAAACATTCTAAGGGATTATCCAACTGGGGAGAAAACCAAGAAGATCAGGACAAAAGTGATTAATCTGAGGAGACAAAGGAGGCTGAAATACAAGAAGGGAGTACAAAAGCTTTCAGTTTGATTTTTTTCTGTCAAGGAAGTTTTAAAAATATACTGACACGCAAAAGAAATGCAACAAGCAGTTAACAACAAATGAATTTTTCATTGAATGGTCTCTAAAAAATGAATTCAATTTGTTAAAATGTACACTCAAAAACATCAGAGATTTGTTTTATTCGTTGAAACCTTTGAAAAAAACACATGACTCTTTACCCCTCCGGCCAACCACTCATTTACAGTATGCAAGTCTACCATGCACAACAACAGCTTATTTGTATAATGCATAAATTAAGTTTATAAATCTATTGATTTGAGCAATAAAAATATTCTTTTGATTTTTTAAGTTCCCCTTTTCCTGAAGCTGAGGTCGGGTTTTCCTTGCTCTGGCACAATGTAGTAACCCTTGGAATTCTAGTCCCAGGATCATGAAAAAAACTTAAGTTCAACATTATACACACAGGCTTGATGAGTCATGATTCTATCTATACCTTTATTTTGAGAATTTCCATATTAAGTGATTTGCAATTTGTAAAAAAATGTTCTTACTTTTTAGATCAGAGCTATACTTTATTTAGTTTTTTTCCCATAAAATAAGAGGTGTTTCTTTTGTGTTTCAGTATTGACGCATGTACATCAAACTTAATGTATGATAATCAATTTATTATTAAGTTATTTTAATGCTGACACATAACATTTTAAATTGGAAAATGAAATGTTGAGAATTAATTGGAGTATGATGTATTTTTATGACCATTACTTGTTTCACTACAGCAGAAGATTTCAAATAACTTTTGTTTGTAGATCAAGCTTTCATAGCAGGAAATTTAATTGCCTTGCAGTTGAGAATCCATATGCATGGCAATGAGAGATCTTACAAGGGGCATCACTGTTTTACAAACACATTTTTTTCAGATATTGTATCAGTTTCCTTCTTTTTTTTTTGGTAGAACCCTATTATCTTGTCCTGTAGGACCAGAAATTGTAAATGGACATGGAAACAGAATAATTTGAAGATATTATGTCCTTCTGTTCAGATCATGAATATAATTAAACTTGTTTCATATCCTATTTTAATATATCAGTATATCTCTTGCTTGTAGAGTAGAAATTGATACCTGTGTGTGACAACTGTATATAAAATGAGAAAAATTTGTACAGAATACAAAGCCTAAAAACATAAAAAAAAAATTGAAAATCCTTATATATATAATAAATTTCATTAATGAGAATTCTCAATCATTCTCTAATTTAAAAGATGAGAATTAAAGACTCATTTTTTATTTCTTCATTTTACATATACAGTACACATATACTCACTTGGGGGGCTCATGTAATATAGAAGACAGAAGCATTACATGGAGACTTGTTAAGTGGGCCACAATGACTCCGGTGGCTCCGGAGGATACCCCTGCCTTTGAGCAGATAATACAATTAATGGATACTTGAACTGACACCTTATACAGTTTATTTCTTTTGAATAAAAGTGTGTTCAATGATTACAATATTAACAATAAAATGTTACACAGGAAAGGGATTTTCCACTTTTTTCATGTATACATAAGGCCTGGCCACTAGAAATTGGAAACATCTACTGGGAAATTCTGTTACCTCGAAATTTTAAGAAAATTAACAAATTTTAAATAATTTTGAACTTAAATTTAACTACCCCTCAGAGGAAAGATCTATTTTGACCAAATTTTTGTCATCAAGAAGACTTGATGTTTTTAAAGTCTTTTTTTGTTCATTTGCTTTAAACCAACACTATGCTTGATTTATGCAAAAGCATGATTTTGTTTTTATATATTTGAAAATTGAACACACTGTCGAAATTTGCTAAAAATTTATTTACAGTAAAAATTTCCAGATTTACGGTAGATCATTCTATTGTGTTCAAATATGGAATTTTCTTTCTACAGTAAAACTTGTTTATTACAAACACGGATATTGCAAATTTACGGATATAGTGAAGTCATTTTGGATCCCCAGCTATATAAATTTAATGAATTTCTCATAAGGTTATAACGAACTATGGATATAACGAAGTAATTTCAAAAGTCCCAGTGACTTCATCATAACCGAGTTTTGCTGTATGTATTCAGGATGTCGAATTTCCTAGCTAACATCTTAATTTTCAGAAAATTAAATTGTCATTTCAAAGAACTTCAATGACCCCCTCTCCAAAGGTGTCAGTTTAATATATCTTGCAAATTGGGGGACCCACAGCCTAGAGTTTGTAAGCCATGTATTGCTATTTTTATCCAATGAGCTTTCTGATCAAAGTGTCTGGTGCCCCTCTGCTTTATACAGTCAAGCCATCATAGACAACTTCAACCAAATTTCTTTGGATAAACTAGATTCAGCATTGTTCAAAAGAATATACCATTTGGAGAACTGTGACTTTATTCAAAGTGATATGTATTGATGAAAATTTTGAAGTTTCAAAAGAATGAACTCAAGGTCAGACAAGACGTTATTCAAAATCTGTTTAGTATATCTTCGTAATGTATGAAAAATATTCAAAATTTTAATAACATCCTGATTTCTAAACCAGTTTCTAACTGTTTTTAGGTCACCTGAGTAAACTCAGGTGACTTATTGTTATCTGTTTTTGTCCGTCGTCGTACATTAACATTTGAACAATTTAAGCATCTCTGCCACTGAACCAATTTCAACCAAATTTGGCATATAGCATGTATGGGTGAAGGGGGACAAAAATTGTGAATTTCATGGTCCCAGCCCCCCTTGGGCCTGCGGGGTGGGGCAAAAACCACTAAAATTAGTGCAATCTTTAAAAATCTTCTTCTTTACTCCTAGACATCGAGCAGTTAAACTGTTGGTATGATTGTAATCAGCATTGAGTCCTCTAGCAAAACTGTGAAATTCATGACCCCAGAGTCAGGAGTTCTAGTGCTAGGGCGGAGCTAAACAGGTTATAAAGTGAAAATGCATTATTTTTTTTTAAATTCTTTTCCGTTTGTGGGCATTAAATAAATTAACCAAGTGCATAGGTAAGCTGAAAATGACCGCCTTATCCAAAATTGTGACTTTTATGGTCCCAGGGTCAGGGGTTCTAGTGCTAGGGTGGGGCTATAGTGAAATGCATCAATTCTTTGAAATTCTTCTTTTCTGTTTGTGGGCATTTGAAATAAACTAACCAAGTGCATAGTTATGTTGAATAAGACTGCCTCTTCTGAAATTGTGAATTTAATGGCGCCAGGGTCAGGGGTTCTAGTGGTAGGGTGGGGCTATATAAATAATATTATAGTGAAAATGCAAAAATTCTTTGAAATTCTTCTTCTATTTTCATGGGCATTAAATATACTAGCCAAGTGCATGGCTATGTTGAATAAGGCTGCCTCTTCCAAAGTAGTGAAATTCATGGCCCCAGGGTCAGGGGTTCTAGTGCTAGGGCGGGGTTATATAGATTATGTAGTAAAAATGAATTATTTTTTTGAAAATCTTCTTCTTTGCTCCTGAGTATTGAATAAACTAACCAAGTACAAAGTTATGTTGAATTAGGCTACCTCTTCCAAAATTGTGAATTTCATGGCCCCGGGGTTGGGGTTTCTGGTGTTAGGGCGGGGCTTTATTGAATATATAGTTAAAATGCATAAATTCTGTAAAACTCTTCTTTTCTGCACCTGAGTATTTAACCAATGAATTATGTACATAGTTATGAGGAGGAAGGATGCCTCTTTGAGATTTTTGAATTTCAGGGTCCCTGGGTTAGAGATTCTTGTGTTGGGGGAGGGGCGGGGGGCTCTAATGTTTATATAGTGAAAATGCTTGAATTCTTTGAACATCTTTTCCTTTGTTATTGGGTATAGTGCCAATGATCTTAGTATATATTTATGACAAAAAAACTGCTTCTTCCAAAAATGTTTAATTTCCTTTCCCCTGGGACAGAGGTACTTTGAGGGGGGGGGGGGGGTAACATAGTCTGAAATAATTTAATGATTTGAAGTCTGCACTTTGTTATTAATCAACAGCATGATGAAATAAAATTTTTAAAAATTTCCAAAATTTTGAAAGATGTGGCCCCAGGGTCAGTGGTTCCTGTGGGATGGGGAGCTCAACTGTGGACCCGCCCTAACAGAAGAAGCCCTGACCCAGGGGCCTTGAAATTCACTAAAAGTGGAAATGCATTTTCTCCTTGTTACTCTAATCTACCTCTGGTTCTGATCTACCTTAGGGTATTAAGTAAATAGCGTAGGCATGCCAAGTTTATAATTATGATAATTAAGCAATGGTGCCTCTTTTAAAATTGTGAATTTCATGGCCTCTGGTTTAAAACACGAGCCAAATTCAATTTTTGGAAAGTTGTTACATGATACTAAGGTGATCTATAAGGCCCGTGGGCCTCTTGTTAAAAAATCCAAACACTTAAACATTTGAAATTGGAAAATTATTTTTCTTCCCCAAAGGATTATATAAGAAAAACTACCCCTGGTATCTTGCAGAAATGCCTGGTAAGGTACCCCAATTTTTTGTGAGTAAACATGTTTAAGTAGCAATACTTCAATGACAAACTCTTAGAAAAATTTATCTATTAGTAAGGAACATCTCCTCTGTCCTTAAAGGCTTCAGTCTATAATTAAGAAAAAAAATAATAAAGCCCCTTGGGCAATGATTGTACTGCAATAATAAATGTATCAAGCAATAGCAAAGTACTTTTTAGCTCACCTCAGCTGAAGGCTCAAGTGAGCTTTTCTGATCACATTTTGTTGGTCATCCATCCATCTTACTAGCTGTCTGTCTGTAAACTTTTCACATTTTCAACTTCTTCTTGAGAACCACTGGGCCACTTTTAACCAAGCTTGGTACAAAGCACCCTTGGGTAAAGGGGAATTTAAATTTTAAAAATGAAGGGCCAGCTCCTCTCACAAGGGGAGATAATTAAGAAAAGACAAAAATAGGTTGGGGTCATTAAATTAAAAATCTTCTCCTCAAGAACCACTGGGCCAGAAAAGCTGAAACTTATGTGGAAGCATCCTGGGGTAGTGTAGATTCTAAATTGTTCAATATTTCCTAGTATCTACCATTTTAAAATTAGGGTCCAAGTAAAAGTTTGTATTTTTTTGTGTAAAAAATGATCAAACTCCGAGGTCAAAGTCAAAGGGTCAAAGTTTTTGGTATCCAATGAAAGGTCTTCTCACAAGAATTACATACATGAAGAATGAAAGCCAAAGCTCTTATCATTCAAAAGTTATGGCCTAGGTTAAATTTTTTTCATAAGTACAAAAATTTCCAAAGTTGTTGGTATTCCATGAAAGGACTTTTTACAAGAAATACATATGTGAAGTACAAAAGTCCTGGTATCTACTGTTTAAAAGATATGGCCAAAGTGAAAGTTAAGATTGGTTGTATATTGTTTAACGCCCCTCTCGCGAATTTTTCACTCATATGGAGATGCCACCGTATGCCGGTGAAGGGCTTCAAATTTTGACCTTTACTCGGCACTTAGGGCCATTGAGCAGTGAGGGATCTTTATCATGCCAACTCCTGCCGCTGACACGGGGCCTCGGTTTTTAAGGTCTCATCGGAAGGACCCGCAACTTTCACTTCAAAGGGCCGAGCCATGGCGAAGGAACAGTTGCTACCTATTTTATCGACTAGGTCAGTCTCGGCAGAGATACAAACTCACGACCTCCCAATCATGGAGCGAGCACTCTACTGACTGAGCTACCATGAAAGTTAAGAATTTTTGTGTAAAATGTCTAACTCCAATAGTCATAGCTTCACTAAATCAAAAGTTATTGGCAAGGATAAGTTTTTGCGGACAAACAGACAGACAGCTAGACGGAGGGACATGACAAAAACTATATACCCAGAAACTTCGTTTACGGAGGCATAAAAAGCACATGGGAAACTTACTCGTAGACTGCATCAAGATTAATAATATGAAAAACTACTGTATAGTACTTTTTATGCCCTCGTAAATGAAGATTAGGGGATATATAGTTGTTGTCATGTCCTTCCATCTCTCTGTTATTGTCTGTTTTTCTTTTTGTCCACAAAAACTTTAACCTGTGTATGTGTATTCCTTGTGACAAGACCTTTCTTTGGGCACCACCAAATTTGACCCTTTGACTTTGACCTTGGAGTTTGACCCACTTTTACACAAAAATTCCAAACTTTTACTTTGACCATATTTTTGGAACAGCTGATACCAGGACATGCATACTTCGCATATGTATCCTTTCATTGGATACCAACAATCTTTTGACCTTGACCTTGGAGATTTCCGTACTCATGAAAAAATTTCAACCTTGGCTACTTTCATATTTCAAAATTGTATTTCCAGTGAGTTTGCATTCAACACTGTTTAATTAAGAAAAGTTTAATCATTGCTATGTTGCCATCAGTGTTTCACAAACATATCTTGTTACTTGCTAGCTTCTTTCCATACATATTCTTTATTATTATGTTATAGCACCAGTGTATCCGGCAGTATATATATGTAATGCATACGTCAATAAAGATACTGGGAAGATAAAGAAATGAAGAAATTGGGACCAAATTAGGAGCATTTCGTAATTAGCGTTTGTTGCAAATCAAAGAAACGCCGCGCTTGTGTTAGTTTAACAATAATTGTTTATACACATGTATTCCCAATAAGAGAAGCCACAGTCCATTCCAAATGTTATAAAACCACAAAGATATTCTTGAAAAAAATCTAAAAAATTAACGTTCCTCCTCATCGTTATTTCATTTTTCCTACATTATACATTAGGGCCTATTAATATAAAATAATTCTTTACTAAAATAAAACGTTGTGTACGAGCTGTGTACGAGCTGACTTTTTGTGTACGACTGGGTTTGTGTACGAGACGGTTTGTGTACGAGTTGACTGAACACCGCCGAGAGGATTGTGGGAAAGCAATGGCTGAACACGAAAATGTTTCGTTACGGTTACACAAAGGTATTTTCCTGGCAATACCTCATTTGCATAAAATGAAATTTGCAGTTTTGGAAATAGGAAAATGTAATGCAACAGAGAGTAGATCATTTACTGATGCAGATTGTAAGTTTGACATGATAAAGATGGAGAGGGAAGAAGAAGAGTTGAAACATGAAGTGAGGTCATTGAACGTTAACTTCTCTACCTTGTTTCGACCTGGACTCGAATTTTTAACCTTATGCCACGATAAAAATATTGAAGATATCAAAAAGATGGACAAAGCCCAAATGGAGGCAATGTTTCTCCTAAACAACTATTTTCAAAGTATAGGTGAGTCGTATTTACCAGTAGTCCTAGACGGTTAGACCTTACAAATTTTTGTCCATAATCCCGCTGATACTAAAACAAGTCCCACAGAGAAAATAAGTCCCACATGAGTCCTACGTGAGTCCCACAGCAAAAGAGCCAATAAATACATATAATAAAGGGTTATTTTGAAAGAATATTTTATTTATATGACCATATATCAAAAAAAGTTTTAATAAAATGTTTTAAGTGTGTTAAATAGACGATTGTAAATTTCAGACCACAGTCAAGAACGATAACTCTGTTCAAATGTAAACAATGGCCAAAAACTATACTGAAAATGTTTAATTACTGCTGATAGCTACATGTAACTTTTTTTCTGAAAAAAAAAAATTAGATATTTGTAAAATATTTTTTTAATAAGGAAGTTAATTTAATACAACTAAAAGTACGTTTTATTTTAGTATAATGATTTTATATAATTACTTTGTTTCTTACAAACTAAAATAGTTTTACTGTGTTTTTATGTTATTTAACAATAACTTGGTAAGTTTTCCTGACACCGATGTTTATTGTGTATATACACAGACACCTGTGGAGGTACGCCCCTGGTATACCTGTACACAACACCTTGGGGATGTTATTCACACCTTTCAATCTCCCTGTTGTTTGTATACCTATTACAATAACTTTTGAACAAGGCTGGGGCTAAGTTACACCATTTGGATTTCAAATAAAATATTTAATTAAATGTAGAAATAGAATTATTGAAATTATATTTCTGCGCTTGGTATAAATCACTTCCAATTTCATCCAATTGTTATGAATGAGTAAACTAGTTCACTTTCTATATCTTTAAAACAATACTTGTAGGTCTGTATAATTTCCTAGGACTGTATAGTCGTAATTTTCAAAAGAAAGAATGGCTTTAGATTATTGAGCTAGTACATTGCACATATTAATTAAAAATCTCTTTCTCATATGCTTGATAAATACAAGACTAGCATTGAAAAAATTCATTGAATTTCCCAAGTTTTGATATTGTAAAATTGTTAAATTTATTTAAAAAAAATTGATTGAAAATGTCTGGTTTTGGTAGTAGTTTTTTTTGGTCGTTAGAACTGCTACAGAAGGCATATAAACCAAGGAACATTGTGAAAGTTTCATAAAATCTTTAAAATTAAAATTTGGATGGCTTGTTACTTTAATACTTGAGGCAGATGTAAGAGTTATTGCTCTTAGATTATACACAATCTTTAGAAAACATCTTAGAACTTCCTGACTTTCTAAAATATAATTAATTTAATAATGAAATTATAATATCTATTAATATTTGTTTTCAAAAACTACTAAAATGTTATCATTATTGTTGGGATTAGGAAACACTATTATAGTTATATGAGGATATAGGAGTTATCGTTCTTTGTTTTTGTAACTCATCGTTGTAACCGGCTTCTAAAACATTTTTGTGACAAAATTTTATTCATAATATATCTAAACAATGATACTCTATAAAAATATGTTGTTAAATATTAATAAAATATCATATTTACTGGTGGGACTCATTATTTTTCTGTGGGACTCATGTGGGACTTATTTTCCCCGTGGGACTTGTTTTAGTATGTCCCCATAATCCTGGCGTATAATTTAGTTCCAGTACAATCACCAAATTTAGCTACGTAGCTAGAATTACTTATGTAGCATTATATAGTTAATTCAAGTAGCTTTATTTCACGATTTCTATGCAACTTTCAAAATTTTGCTTTTTATTAACTAATCTGCATCCAGGAAGACAGCATAACGTTATTCACTTGGTTTCGGGATGGTGTTTTTTTGAGTATTATATCATATGTTTTTCTAGGTGTGTCTGAATACCCTCATTAAAATGAAAATAAAAATTTGCAGAAATAAGCATGTTTTAAAAATGTCAAATTTACCATGTTTACAGGGTTCTCATTAAGTGCCGGCGACCGGCGATTTCGCCGTCTACTTGTACACTGACGCCGGTTACTTCACTTTCAAAAATCAGTAAAGAAAATCTGTGCTTCAGAGAAGAATTTTGGTTATCCCGTTTGTCTTGTTCACGTAGTGAATAAAAAACGTAAACATATAAAAATCATTGTTATTTGACGCTTTCCTTGTAAGATTACGACCCCCTATTTTTAAAAACGTGGTGATGCTACAGGAATCGTGATCGAAACACGGGTGATAACTCGAACTCAGTGCATCCACAAAGATTCCAGAGAGTTCCGAAAGCAATCATGGCGTGTCAGGAAAAAAAACCCGTTGAGAATATTAGTTGAATTATCGTCTTTATTTGGATTAAAATTTAGGTTTATAAGCATACGCAACCTCAAAAAAATTTGTTGTAATTAATTTTGAGGTTATTTCAAGTGCAAATCCCTATGACTTTGTATACTTAAAATTCGTTTCGGAACAATTCTGTGGTGAGGCCTTGTCCCGACCGAGACACAGTAAGATTATTCTAACTACCGATAGAAATACAGGCGCATCACTATTTTCTGACAAAGAATTGTAAGGTGACTTTCTGTATGGATTTCAATGATACTTGCATATTTTTTTTTATAACTGTGAAAATACAGCGTACATTTATCTAGTTAATAAGCTGCAGACACTCGGACTCTTTAGTATCCCATAGATCTACATCTAAACAATGTAAATGATTGCTACAAAAAGCAACTTTTTTTTTGAAAATCTTTATTCATAACATACATATATTACAAAAATCAAGGAAGTTTTATAGATCATCATAGGCTGTGTGCTACTCCTGTGATTTTTTAATTTTTTTTTTTTTTTTATCAAAATGGGCTCCTAAAAATGTCATATTGAGAACAAATGAAACAAGTCAAAATATGCCCAGATAGGTCCCAGAATCCACCTCCTGCAATGCAAGAATTAAAAATTTTGCGGGGGAGGACCCCCGAACCCCCCCTTTTAACCGAAAGGGGGAAACCCCCCTCTCGGACTCACCCCCCTCGGGCCGGTGGCCCTCGGTTCGGGCCTTCGGCCCTCAAGTCTGAAGTGCCCCCTACTTTTTCTTTTTCTCCACCTACTGTAAAAATTAATGAGAACCCTGTGTTTACTGGATATAAAAAGAGGAAAGGAGCACCACTCTCCATCTTGAAAATCAGGGTGTGACTCGGTTCACACTTAATTTTCATCTATATCTACACCTTTCCTACCGGTGTCTGGTGAGATCTAGCTTCAAAAATGATCAAATAACGCCTTTCATACATCTGTTGATTTGAACTTGTTGAATAAAACATGCAGTAAACCCAAAACGTTCTTGATACCAAGCGCAGAAATCAAAAGCAACAGAAGTACAGATATCGATTGTTGAAAAATGTAAAGGCGTCCCGAAATTGCATGGAAAATCTAGAGAGGTCAGAAATTTTCCATGTAATTCTGGGACGCCTCTACATTTTTCATCATTAGAAATCGGTACTTGTGTTGCTTTGGATAAACAGGTGCAAGAATCAAAGACGTTTTGGTTTACTGCATGATTTAACATGTAGGTCAACAGATGATAAGGAGTAGTCATTGAACTATTTTTGAAGCTAGATCTCACCTGACACCTGTAGGGGATGCGTATCATTACCGCTACATTTTCAAAATTTTCATTACCGCTACATAGTCATTACCGCTACATAAGAAAGTATACATTACCGCTACATTGTCTCTTTTGTTAGCCAGCCACATTTGCATGTACAACCTATAAATGCATAAGACACTGAGCCAGAAAAGCTGAAACTTATGTGGAAGCATCCAGGGATAGTGTAGATTCTAAATTGTTCAAATCATGACCCCCGGGGGTTGTGCGGGGCCACAATGGGGAATCAAAGTTTTACATAGAAATATAAAGGAAAAATCATTAAAAATCTTCTTCTAAAGAACCACTGGGCCAGAAAAGCTGTAACTTATGTGGAATCATTCTGGGGTAGAGTAGATTCTAAATTGTTCAAATCATGACCCCCGGGGGTTGGGCGGGGCCACAATGGGGAATCAAAGTTTTACATAGAAATATAAAGGAAAAAACTTTAAAAATCATAATCACAAGAACCACTGGGCCAGAAAAGCTGTAACTTATGTGGAAACATTCTGGGTTAGTGTAGATTCTAAATTGTTCAAATCATGATCTCGGGGGTTGTGCGGGGCCACAATGGGGAATCAAAGTTTTACATAGAATGTAAATTTGAATTTGAATTTTTCACATATTTTCTTTTCAAGATCCGCCATCTTCGTACTCAGCCCAAACTACACTTTTAAAGGAGTTATTTCATTGGACAGTCTATTTTTAGCCGGGCTTATTGCTCAAAGAGCAATTGCCGGCTTATGTGATCCTGTTCAAGGCAGGATGTTGACCCCATAGTCGCCATTTTAAAGTTACGTGCAAAAATATAGTTCTTACTCTCAACCGCTTTTGAGATAATACAAACGCTAAAAAAAGCAACAAAAGTAAACGAAGTTTTATCTATATAAAATAAACATTAGTAGTAATGACTTTGAAAACTTCATAAGTCAAAGAACATAGTTCATTATCGTAAGGATTTTTGATAATCAGTGTTACCGTAGTTCTCTACACATACGAGGTAAAGCAGGAGAGGGAACCAGACTGGCCTGTTTGTTTACATACAGCTGCGGTACCAGATTAATTCTGATTCTGACAAAATCGGACCGTGGTATTAGGATTGAAAAACTCACTGTCAGTGTCTTATCGTTTATATTGATAGTTTTAAAATAATTTTTTCATCAGAATATAAAAGTGAGTCATGTAAGAAATCCATTCTACTCTGTAAATAAGCCCGGCTCTCTGTACTTCTGAGTACTTTGATTAGCTCTTCTGAGCCAAAGGCTCAAAGAGCTAATGCTATGGCCATTTGTGCGGTGTGCGTAAACTTTTTAGAATGTGGGCCATAACTCAAGAACCCCTTGGCCAATCAGTACCAAATTTGTCATAGGGTATCCTTGGCCCAAGGGCTACCATTTATAATAAAATAACTATGAAAGTTATTTTAATCAAATTCATATACTTAATACGTTTCTATGTTGCATCCATGTCTTATGGACATGTTTTTAGGTCAAGAAGAGAGTTGTAGTATTGGGTGAATATTTTGGCGCTTTGTTTGTGCATGTATAATGTAGATTGAAATGTTTTATGGAGAGACTTCACTAAATACCCCATTCATACGACCTGAATTGCATACCTCAGTATATTTTACACATGAATGAATTTACTCACATGTGTAATTTTTATCATATGAATTGATATACTCAGATGCAAATTCTGCACAGTTGAGTAAATTTACACCTGGTCAGGACTAGGTGCAAATTAACTTTTGCATATACTGTAGCAAATTATTAGGCTTAAAATAAATATAAGCTTGTTTGCAGTTGCCTACCGACCCTCTAAAAATGCACCCGACCCAAACTTTATTTTAGCTATTTTGTGATTTTATTTTTTTTTTTAAATTTTTCAGAATATTGAAACTGATTCATTTTTAAATTTTGACATTTGTTTTTATCAGTCAGTGGTTTATAACAAGAGTTTGGCTTATTCATGTCTAGTAGGTCTATGAAAACCTCTTTTATTTGTTATCTAACGAAAATTGATTTTTTTCCAAAAAAAAAAAGAAGAATGCCTATCTACCTACCCAGTTTAAAAATTATAGGTCGGCAACTGCAAACAAAGAATTTTTTAAGCTTGACCTTAGTTCATGTGTGTAAATTGTATCGTACTATGAACATGCAGCAAATTTACATATATATGTATGTAATTTGTTTTGTTTATTTTATTAATTTCAAGTGCTGTTTCGATTCTGTATGAATTGGCATGTAAAATAGTCTGTAAACATGGTGGCTAGATTGATACATTTGTTTAACGTCCCTCTCGAGAATTTTTCACTCATCAATTTTTACCAGTGGAGAGCTGCAAATTCTGTCCTATACTTAGCATTCAGGGCCATTGAGCAGGGAGAGGTCTTTTTCATGCCTGCGCCTACTGCGACATGGGAGCTCGATTTATATACGGTCTCTTCCAAAGGACCGGTCTCCACGTCCAACAATGGGATTCGAACTGGCGATGTAAGGATCAACTCCTTACTTTGCGACTCTATAGCAGACGCTTTAACCACTGCGCCACACAAGCGACTTGCTGGCTAGAAAGTATTCTGTATTTAATTCAGACAAGCTACTCATGTAAAAGTTAATGTTTCGGGAATTTCAATAAACTAGCTAGTGAAAATAAGCATTCGTAAGTAACCTACTTGGCACCAGCTGATCTCAACATGAATGTCCAGGGGTTCATGTTAATTTCCTTTTAACATAGATTTGTATTGTTCAAAGATTTTTGAGATCAATCACTGTTCGATTTTTTTCATCCTTTTCATCATACTGAAAAGAATAATTATTATTTAATATTCAAGCAGATGTTTTATAATGGCCTTGCACACTTGATGTACTGTAGATTTCCCAACAGCAAACAAATTTTAAATTGGTCCTTATTCTGCCAAAGACGTCAACTAGTAGATGGCAATTCCCGTTTTCTTTACACCCAATGGCTCTTTTACAATCTTTGGGACGGAAGCTAAGATATTTTCCAACAATAAAGCAATATATGAGCTGTGTTTTTGAGAAAATTATTTTGCTATTAAAATGTGTTATTATGATTAATTTGTTTATATATTTTAAAACCTTATGATAAAACCAAAATAAAAGTTTCAAAATATTTCAAAAGAAATGTTTCTGTACAATCGAATATATAGCATTATGTAAGAAATCAATAATGCAAAGGACGACAATAATGTCATTTTGTTTCAATTGAAGCTTGTAAAAAGTTCTTTCGTCACAAATATGAACAATTGTAGTTTATTAATGTTAAATGTTCTATTTTTCTATCATAGAAAAAGTTGACTACAAATTTGCAACAAAATTTCGCCATGTCAATCTTGCAGCTCTTATTAATAATTTTAATAAGTTTTCCAACTTTGTGTGTATATTCCTATATCTACAATTCTTTCTCCTTAAAGTCATTAATTAAGTTGTACCAAGAAATCAGTGGAATGGACACCCCCCCCCCCCTAGTTTTTTGAGGAAGATTTAAAAGATAGTCTTATACCCAAACAACAAACAATAAGGAAATACCCCTTTTCTATAAAAAATCACAATTGTGAATCTGTCCATCTCCTTAGTTTATTTGAAAATATGAGGATTTACTGTCAGCATCTTATACCCCATTCATACAACATGATTTGCATACCTCAGTATATTTTACTCATATGTAAATTTACTCACATGTGCAATTTTTGTCGTATGAACTGATATGCTCATATGTAAATTCTGCACAGTTGAGTAAATTTACACCTGGTCAGGACTAGGTGCAAATTAACTTTTGCATACATGTTGTCGCAAATTATTAGTTCTTGTGAGTAAATTTTGTCGTATGAACACGCAGCAAATTTACTTATGTATGTATTTTGTTTTGTTTATTGCATAAATCTACATTTTAAATCTTGTTTCGGTTGTTTATGCATTGTAAAGTGCATAATATCAGTCTGTTAACATGGTAACTAGAAAGCAAAAGAAAAAAACTTGATTTTTTATGGTCATCTTTGCTGTACATGTACTTCAAGGACAGCTGAAAGTAAAAACTTAGAGTTTTGATAAGGATACTGCTTTAAAGACTTTAAAGGATACACCGGGAAGTACTAGCAAAGATCTTTCAACAAATGACTTTTTCAACTCTGAAAACAAGGATCCACAGTACATCTCCAGTCTCCCCTGAGATTAATTTGAATTTGCAAAAACGTGTGCATCTTGCACCCTTTCTGGCAAACCTATGATTATGCCTCTAAATTATAAAAATATAGCTGTGGTCTCGCAAACATGTGTCCTGCAGGATCAATAAGTAGTCTCCTTACTATTCAAGTACAGTACTGAGTAGTCTTCATGGGAATCCTCCGGAGATGTGATAGGTATAGGTATTGCATCAATCGGGCGGACCCCATTACAGATTGACTTTCTTCTACCTTTCTTTGATTATAAACCAAGGTAAGCTACTGACATATAAATTGATGTTACAGGAATTTCAACAACACTGTTGAAAATACGCATTTTTAAGTATTCCATGATTCATGGGGATTCGTATTTATTTCTAATTCACATACTGCAGTATTTGTTTTAATTTTTTTTAAATCGATTGTCCATTTCATACACCTGGAAAATATATGTAACATTCAAGCAGATACTTTATAGTGAACTCTCAAACTTGATGTACTGTGGATTTCCAAACACCCAAAAAATTATTCTGCTGAAGACGCCAACCAGTAGTCAGCCATCTTTTTCTTAACACCCAACGGCTCTTCTACAGTCTTAAGGACCGAGACCAAAGCATTATCTAACTTTAAACAATGATTTTAATTAATAATCCTTTTTTCCTGTTAAAACTTTTCTTAAAAGTTCGCTTTTATCCGTACCAAAAAATAAATATACTCAACAAAAAAAAAACGCATATTGCTTTACTCGTCAAAGAAATTTTTAAAATGTACAAGTAACAACTATTTTTTAAATCATTGGAACCTGACCTATTAAAGGACAACATGAGGTTTTAAAACCCAAGTCTTGAATTATCTCCCTTGATTAAACATGTTTATGAAAGCAGTGTTTTTCATGATTTCTTCTAAATCGGATGTCTATTTTCGTTGATATTTTGGATTTAGAGAAACTATTAACACTCCTATTAAACCCATATTTAAGATTTGATTGAAGTGTTGCTGCTGCAATGCCACGCCGAAACAAAGATGAACACAAACAGACTAACGATGATACTAAACGGAGCTACGCAACAGAAAGTTGCAACTGTAATGGAATAAATCAATGGGCTTTGCAACCGTTAAACTAACGTCTGAAGACCATTATCTGGCCATCCGTAGGTAACCACAACCAGGCAGGACCGTCAGAACCCCCCCCCCCCCCCTTCAGCACCTCATGCTATTCAGAACTTGCTGTAAAAATTTCTGCTACAATTGCTGGATGAAAAAACCAGCATAATAGTGCATAAATTGTTCGCAAGAGACTGAAAAGAGGTGGTATTCCTCCACGATATCCGTACATTGGAAACCCACTAGCATTGAGACGTTGCACAGTACATATTGTTATGCCCCTTGAATTTGGGGGCGATGAAAATGACATCAACTTGACTTTTCAATTTGCAACATAGGACATGTTTGATTTTTATCAGAACACACGCTTTAATCACTTAAATAAAATAAGGCTAAACTGAAAACTTAGATTTTCATATTATTCTGAATATGCAGTTCTTTTTTTGTTGAGTATATATAGGATTACCCTCTAGTTTCTTTGAGGAACATTCAAAAGTCAGTCTTATACCAAAATAGTAAAAAAATAACCTTTTTTCTATAAAAATCCACAATTCTGAATCTGTGGATCTTATTTTATAGGAAAATACAAGGATTTACTTACAGTACATAAATCTCGTCTGAACGCATAGCAAATTAACTTTTACTTACGTGTGTATATTTACTCAAATGTAAATTTGCACACATAAGCAAATTTTCGCCGTATGAATGGGGTATTAGCATTGTCGCAAATGCACAAAATGTACGATCCTCTCCCATTCTGGCCGTGGTTGAACGAGAAGAGAATTCTTCATAGCTCATTAAATAATTGACTAATGTGAGTAAAGCATAGTCAGATGATGAACTTTATTGCGACCTTTCAATGTCCAATCCCAGTACAGGAAATATTTCTTGTATACTGTTGACGTCAGTTGCTGATTTCAATTGCGATGGAAACAAAACATGCCACTGACTGAATATGACGTCACAGTAGAGAGGCGTAAATATTCAAGATTACGACACCTTTTGTGATCAAGCAGCCACGGGTAGGAGAGAGCACTATATGCAGACTCCGGACCGTGGCTTGAGATGATGGGGGTATTAGATAGTCAATGAGAAACTTATCCATAATATTGACAAACTTGTTTTGCTTCATCATCTTTAATGTTTCTGAATCATTTCAGGTTTGCATGAAGAAAGTCTGATCAAAGTGTTCAATTACAAAGAGTCTGAAGAAGGAGAAAGTCAGAGTCGTACTAAACAAACAGCCCCAACGGAAACAGATATCACTGTTGCATTTGCCGAACACCTTCTTGGAAGACTTGCTCCAGGGCAATCATATATCATTGATTACAAAGCAAAAAAGAAAGGAAAATGCAAATGTGGATGCAATGTGGACCCAAAATTTGGAAGTACAGGCATTGGTATGATAAATTTCTTTATTAAAGTAGCATAATGGATGAATTTAAAAAAATACCAAAAGCTATTTATCAATCTGCGATAGTCATCCATGACAAGTAGGTCTATGCTTACTCAAGGATTTCGACGAAGGCAGTAGGGAAAATGTACGAATACACAAGATAATCCGTAACTTATCGTAAACCCCGCACATTTTCATACATGTCCAACAACGAATTCAATGTCGATATTGACGATATCGACAATATAATGTCGATATCGTATCAATATCGATCATATTCAGCACTATTAATTGGAAATATTTGGTGCCATATTTGAGACTCTCTATTGTGTCGATGTCGTCGATATCGACAATATCATGACGATATCGTATCGATATCGATCCTATTTGCACTATTTATTTTCACAGTGAGGTATAACATAATTTTACAAAGTCACAAGTGAAGTCAAAATTGATTCATTATTGGCATGAATATGAAAATAAATTATGATTAAGAATGTATTAGGGTTGTTATTGTTTAAGATTAGATTTAGAGTAAGATGGTGGGTTAGGGTGACAATTCTTGAAAATGTTTTAACAAGGATGATTCGATATCGATACGATATCGACGATATCGACAGTAAAGTAAACTTATTAAACACAGAAGTGTTGTAAAAATAAAGTTTTTGTATTTAGGGTGAAGGTTGGTAAAGTTATATGCTTTTAACAATCATGATTCGATATCGATACGATATCGTCGATATCGACGATATCTAAGGCAGGTAAAATCTTTGTAAAAGTAAAGTAATTAAATATAAACACATTCAAAGTAACAGGGAAGGTATTTACCATGGGCTGAGCAAACATGATTCGATATCGAAGCGATATCGTCGATATCGACGATATCGACACTTCAGGGAAAGATTTATAAAGTTTAAAGTAACAGTTGTTAGAAACACGATATTAAGGATTGAAACCACAATTCTTGGAACAACCATAATACGATATCGGCATGATATCGAAAATATTGAACAGTATTGAAATAGTCCTAAAACAGGAAGTATTGTAATAAACACAATAGAATAGAGAAATATAATAGAAAACTATAAAAAAGTAATGTGTCGATATCGTAACTACATCGTCTCTTGGACATAACTCCACATTTTGTCTCGGTTGTACCTAGTAGGAAAGCGACAAGGAAACAATACAGAGACTCATGAATAATGGCTGGGCGAACCGTTTTTTCTTACGTTGTAATTACGACAGCAGTAAGGGTTTTGACGTCTTATCACATGTTTTAACGGCAATTTTACGGTTGGATACGATAGCTTACGATTTAAAACTTGATAATTTAAATAAGGATAATGTATTATGTCTTTATTATATCATAGATTACTTATTACTGTGACTATAAAAATTTGCTAGGTTGAATGAAATATTTTTATTGAATGCACGTACCCTTATGGTTGTACAGAAGAACACAAGTAATCTGATTACAGAAATAAAATTTTATCAAATGAAAATACAAGCTTGACAGCTGTTGAGACAGGATTTAGCCTGCTTTTTGTCATGTTTACTTACTACTACGTACCTAACCCATTACACAGTCATTATAAATGCCGCCAAAACACTCTTTATTAGCATGATAATACAATCATGATTCATTATGATATGCAAGCAATTGATCAAATGCTTCAATAACAAGGTTGGATCTTAAAAAGTGTATGAAGTTTGGATGCCATTCTATCAGGAACATTATTTGTCCACGTCTCTGGTTCAGGTTCTATCAAACTTTGTACAGCATGCCATGCTGTCATAACATTACATGATCTAAGTCCATGCAACGCTTTGTAAAGTGTATTTAAGTATATGTCTTCAAACATTTTCTTGATAGAGAATCTTTACAAATGAAAATTCGATCCTGATCTTAAAAATTGGACGTTTCCAGCCCAAATTTTCTCAGTCGCGAAAATGCGAATGTGTTTTCATTTTTAGTCGCAGAATCAATTTTTGGGTAGCAAATGCGACTATTTTAGTCGCAACTTGGAGCACTGTTTTGTCATTGTTAACTCTTGTTTATGACTGTACATATGACCATGAGCACAGGATTCGGCTTCTAAATCTGCATCTGTAGTTGAAAAGACAGAAAGCACAGAACTACATTGTTGTGGCACATGTTTTTTTATACCACGGAAGTCGGAAAATAAAGAGAATGTGTCTACCCATCAACCCAAATGAATGTAAAACTATTGCTAATGGACCTTCGTCTTGATAGCTGTTAAACCACATGCATTGTATTGTTGCGCTTTCATTGATGACAAATATGTAGCAGTTACTATGGGCAAGCGGTATATCTAGTCTTCCCGACTCCCGACGCCCGACTCCCGACGGTCCCGGATTTGGGATTTTTAGCGATTTCTTTTTTACCTGTGCACAGATTTTATTTAAACTTTTCAGGCACATTTTCTGGGTTTATATGAATTCATTAGTGCATAAAAACTTTAGGTAACATGTCTTTTTATTACTGAACCAGATGTTTCACCTGCCAAAAAGCGGTAAATCTAGTACTCTGTTATAAATGTTAAAACCAAAAACGGACACCGATGTTTTCGTAGAATCGCGATTAAAAACAACAAAATGAATAATAATTTTTTCAACAAATAAGCGGAAAACCTCATTTACATACCAGATAATTTGTACGCCTAAAAACACCTATATAATTTCTTTTTTTTTCGTGTATAAATCGTTCATTGCCACATTATGTTCACAGGTACGACATTGACATATATGCGTCGGGCCCCCCCCCCTTTATTAATTAATTTATTTTTATTTGACTTTACTTTTTGTTAACTGATTTTAAGTTAACTCTAAATTCTACTTATCGTATGAAAACCTACACAATGACAAAAATGTTATCAGATTACCAGTAATATTTTAAGGACCATGGTTTGTCCCCGGTTACATGTTATGTTAACAAGTCATGGTTAATACTAATAGCTTTGATTTAGAAGCAGTTAACAATACATAATTACTTTTTTTTAATTTGACAGAATATCTCTCCACTTTCATTGTATCAGCCAGGTGATTTGAAAATTAATTATTTTACCCAAGCTAACACTGCTTTAATAAAGCTTTTATAATAAGTGATTATCTTCTTCATTAACAGGTTTAAAAGGAATTAACAGGTTTAAGAGTCATTTTGATGTTGGAATCTATAAAATTAAATTGTTCATACTTTTCTAACACCTTCAATTTCACTGAAACACTTATTCTATCTTTTTAAAAGAAGAAATATCTTCCCAAATAATATCAATAGTATGATCTACGAAACCTCACGTCTCCGCTCATCGCTATGTATCGATAATTAATAAGCATAACTCTTAATTTAAAAAAAATAAAATATGTGAGTTTCAGTGCGCACAAAAATAAAATATGTGAGTTTCAGTGCGTACAAATTATCTGGTATGTAAATGAGGTTTTCCAGTTACTTGTTTAAAAAATATATTCTTCATTTTGTTGTTTTAATCGCGATTCTACGAAAACATCAGTGTCCGTTTTTGGTTTTAACATTTATAACAGAGTACTAGATTTACCGCTTTTTGGCAGGTGATACTGCTGATTCAGTAATAAAAAGACAAGTTTCCTAAAGTTTTTATGCACTAATGAATTTATATAAACCCAGAAAATGTGCCTGAAAAGTTTGAATAAAATCTGTGCACAGGTAAAAAAGAAATCGCTAAAAATCCCAAAGCCGGGACCGTAGGGAGTCGGGCGTCGGGAGTCGGGAAGACTAGATATACCGCTTGCCGTTACTATGACAGTCTAATTAAAATTAGATGTTAGATCCGCTCGCACATTCGCTACACGAACAATCTAATTAAAAGTACATGTTAGATCCGCTCGTATACTCGCTACACTGACAGTGTAGCGAGTAAACGAGCAGATCTAAAATCTATTTTAATTAGAATATCAACAGTCTTGTTTAAAGTCATAATTTCCTAAGTTCTCTAGTCAAAACAATGACCTTGTCAGAAAATTCAATCTATCATTTAGTCAAAAGCTGACTGACATTTTTTATACTTACTGTGAGACCATTATTTACACATCCAATTTTCGACGGATTTTCCGTTATTTCCCAATTAAATCAAGGAGCACACGGCGGGTGTGAACTGTCGGTGCATGGCGGTTGCTCACTCCACTAGTGATGAAACGATTGTCGCCGACGATCGATTGTCGATCGTTTTTGGGTGTTCGATTCTGATTATCGATTACCTTTTTCATAATCGATTGTCGCCCAAATAAATTCACCCAAATAAACTTGACTGTATGATTTGAACGAAACTAATACATACACATTTACAATACATGTAAAACCAAAGGAAGTCAACAAAAATGGCGTCCGAAGGCAAAGTTAACAACAATCAAGTAGAAATTTACACATATCCAGGGAATGCATTGATAGAACATTCATCGTTAAAATGATATTTTCCTACGGACCCGGTTTAATGATAGAATTCGTTCCGTGTATTCGTATAATGTAGCAAAAGAAGCACGAGCAATAAATCATACTCAGTGCATTTACTACGGACAATCTAGAGAGTTCCGAATGTAAACATAGCAGGTAAATTTGAAGCGAGAGAAAATCGTTGAGAACATTAATTGGATTTACATCTTTATATGGATTACATTTTGGGATAAAATGCATAAGCAATCTCCAAAAAGATTATTTTGATTTATTTGGAAGTTATTTCCAGTGCAGATCCTTTTATAATCTTCAAAATTGTGTCGGAGCGTATCCGCTCCAATTTTCTACATTGCAAGTATATGGGACGTATTCTAACTGTGGTGAGGGCTTGTACCGAGACACAGTTAGATTATTCCAACTTGGGAATGCAAAATCTGATGTCGTTACAAACATTATTAGTTTTATGAGCAAATAAGTAAAAAAAGAAAAAAAAATCTGTTTCTTTGTTACTTAAACAACAAAAAAGTTGTATTTAGAATAAACTTGATAAAATTTTATTTTTAGTTTGTTCCATAAATGATAAATGCAGTAAAGAAATAGAATTTTGTATTTGAATTACCAATTAAGTCGATGATTGATCGATTAAGCTTCTCCCATTTTGACCGATTATCGATTATGAAAATTTCCCGATTAACCCATTTCCTTCGTGGTACGACTGTTATCGTCATGTGTGCTATCTTCGGCGTACCACTACAGTCGTTGTTTTCATACAAGCGTCTTAGAGGCCCTTGAATTACTATGTAAAAGCCCCGTATGAATAAAACGTTTGCATGATTTAGACAGTGGGAATTTCCCTTGCTCATGCGCATTAAAAATGAAACTAGATACCTCTTTTTTGGGGGAAATTTTGGTTAAAACAAAGGAAATCCGAGTCACTGACGCGATCGTAGTTTCAAAATGGCGGACAGAGAAGAAGGACTGAGCGATGGTAGTGATATTGAGGGAGATTATGAGGAACAAGAGGAGAATATTGCAGATGTAGAAAGAGAGATCATTCGTGGAGATGTTGATGATTGGATACACAACATTTTTCAGGAGGACAGCAATGACGAAGCCGATTTTTTAGGCTTTCAGAGCGAGTGGACGTCTGAAAATTTTCATCCACGTATTGGAAATGTCTTCAGAAAAATCGGTGGCGCAACAGTTGAACATCCGGAAGAGGCGTCAGCCGGCCAGTACTTCGAGTTATTTTGGACTAACGAACTTCTAGACAGGTTAGTTCAAGAAACGAACAATTATGCACAACAAGAGCGCGAGAAAACCCCACCCCCTCCATTTGCTCCAAAATGGACGCCCGTTGACAAGTCAGACATCAAGGCGTTTTTAGCCCTATGTTTTGCTATGGGCATCCTCAGATTGCCAGACAAAGCTGACTACTGGAGGCAAAACAAATGGATGTTTGTAACAAATTTCAACAGAGTGATGTCCAGGGACAGATTTTTTTTGATCTGGAGATACCTCCATGTACAGAATAACGAAATTCAGCCAGACACACCCGACAAATTGTGGAAGATCCGTTATTTATTGGACTTTCTAAATAAAAAGTTTGAAGAAATGTATGTGCCCTATGGGAATGCGACGGTAGATGAAAGTATGATCAAATTTAAGGGCAGATTATCGTTTCGGCAATACCTACCCGCAAAGCCAGTAAAATGGGGAGTGAAAGTCTGGGCACTTGCTGAAAGCGATACCGGATACTTGAGCAAGTTTCAAGTATACACAGGGAAAGAAAATAACCAAGAAAAAGGACTTACTCATAGAGTTGTAATGGACCTGTGCCATCATTATTTTGGATCCAACTTGTGTGTCTACATGGACAATTTTTACACAAGTCCGGAACTTCTGAACGACCTTCACATCAGGGGAATCATGGCTTGTGGAACGGTACGTGTGAATAGAAAAGGTCTTCCTAAACACCTACTACCAAGCAAAGTTGGTCTTCAGAAACATGAATTCAAGGTTGCCCAGAAAGACAACCTGACTTACTGTGTATGGCAGGACACTAAACCAGTGACGGTACTTTCCAACTTCCATGATCCAACCCACCGTGGTCAAGTTTCAAGGAGAGCAGCTGAGAATCGTGTCGTTCAAGTCCCACTCATGCTGGCTGATTATCAAAAGAACATGAAAGGAGTGGATCTCTGTGATCAAATGGTGGGGTATTACCAGCTAAACCACAGGTCAAAGAAATGGTGGCGCCGCATATTTTTTTACTTGATGATGGCATCGGCCCATAACGCATACATTGTCGCCAAGGACATTCACACCCACGCCGCGAGGGAGAGGTGGCCAGGATTCCAGGACTTTATCGAGGAACTGGTGGAAGATCTGATTGGTGACACCAGGGCTAGAAGGGAGCCACCAAAAGTTGACTGTGGGGGCAGGGCTACTGCCCACGACATTGTGAAAATGTTCCCAAAGAACAAGGTGTGTCGTGAGTGTTCACTTTCTGGGCCGCAGGGACAGAGAAAAGGAGTAACAAAATTTGGGTGCCAGCAGTGTGGTGTTCCAGTGCACAGAGTGCAGCTCAAAACATATTATGAGAATGTTGAACAAGTGAATTGTGCTTAGGAATGTTTGTTCAAATGGATAATTCTGAGGACTTAGTGTTGGTTTTTTTTTTCATAAATTTTATGTAAGTACATTGAAGTTTGAACTTTTTAAAATAGATATTTCTTTTTATTCATTATCTTACAATATAAATACTTTAAAAACAGATTGTTATAGTTAAAATTTGTTGTTAAAATAATTTTTTTTCTTGGCTATAGTAAATTTTAAGCAAAGCAAATAAATGATGTTTATGTCAAGAAATACTCCATTTTCAAGAAATGTAATAACTTTTTTATTTTTCAAGATATTTTTATTCTGTGAACTGTATTTGAAGCAGAAATATTTGTTTTATGAATTTATGCAAAAAAAATGTGCTGTTTACATTCACTTTATTTGAGTAAAATGCATGTAAATAAAAATAATTTAAAACAAAAAATTGTGTTTACAAATTTTCTTTTATTTACTCTAAGTATTATTGAGGATAATATTGCTTCTGCATTCTGAAAATTATACTGTAAGATGCAGAATTTTAAGAGCTTTTAGAAAATATATACTTAATTATGTCTCTAGACAGTAGTTATCTAATTATCCGGCAGAATGTAAGCATGGTGCTAATTGACTTAGCATTCTCAGCAGCAGCTCTGTTATCCTCCGTATTACTGATAAGCCCAGCTGAATTGGCTGCAGAAGGAAATGGGTTAATCAACACTACACTCCACCAGATCCCACCTCTGATATTTAATGGTCCGTTTGCTTTGCCCCTGGTTTGTATGTTAGAATGGACTTTTGATAATAAAAACTGTTCATTACATGTATTTCCATATCTTTCATCCGTTGCATCATTTCTAGATTCTTGAGAGATTACCAAATTTTGGTATAGGCAGATAATGCATAGAAGTGGTAACCGCCTTCTGCGGACCAGTTAAATATAAATTGAGTATATACCAGGACCCTGGCTACTACACTCAATTACAGGAAGAGTGTCTTGGGAACGTAACTTAATCTGAATAATTACTAGTAACAAGAATATTGAATGAAAACACATTGTAAATGATTTTTATTGTAAAAGTGAATAAACTAAAACGTAAAAATTAATATAGAATTGATCTAGAAAAATTGAATGAATTTCCATAGCTTTTAACATATCTGCATGTATTTCTCATATATAACAGTTATCTGAAAATAAGTCAACTTTTATAAGGATGTAAAAATTAAGAATGAGCCACTTGTATTCTAAAATAAGAACTGAAATAGTAACATTTGATTTCTCAATGATTCCTCTTTATAACGGTATTTTTGAAAACTGTTAATGCTGGTGTCCATATACAGAGAACCATAATTTCGATTACATTTTCCCCAAATGTCTTTTACTTGCTTAGACGTAAGACGTCTTAAAAAATCTTCATCATTTTGGGCATTCTCGTACAAAAGAGGTGGGGTGCTGTAGCATTAACTTGATTGGCCATAACCGTAGCTTAGCAATCACTAGTGAGACCGTCGCATTACAAGATATTACTACGGGATACTGTGGTTATCCGTAAGAGTGCCCGTGGTGTGAATGGCATGGTCCTTAATGAAGCCGTGTCCAAACCTTGTTGAACCGTTCAATAATCTTGGAACAACCGTTTCGTTTGTCGTTCGTATTAGCATTATGATTTCATACGGTTTATAAAATCAGGGTGAATCATTGCAATCTGTGTTTATTACCGTGACAGTGTGACCTAGGCTTAAGTCTCAGGATATATCTTTAGGTATTGTCTAGGTAAATGCCAGGTATCTCATAAATATCAATACACGAAAGAGAACAACATTTTTGATCAGAGCTTTTTAGCTCCCCTGAAAACTAAATATAAATTATTATACCCCCCGCAAACGAAGTTTGGGGGGGTATATAGGAATCACCTTGTCCATCTGTCTGTCCAGCTGTCTGTCTGTCTGTGTCCGGTCCATATCTTTCTTACAGAGGGACATTAGAATCTACTACTCCACACTAAGATTGCTCATGACCTAAGGGTGTGTCATGACCTTGACCCAAGGTCATTTGGGGAAGTTCAAGGTCACTTGAAGAAAAAATTTATAATTAGTGTCCGGTAGAGTTGGGTATTGCGAGTGGAAACCATATTGCGATATATTGCAATATTTTACGTTGAATATTACAATATATTGCGATATATTATAATTAATTATCATTAATAAATTCGTGCAGAAAGTTTAAAATTCTGTCAAGTTCAAAGACTATTTGAATTTATCTGTGAATTTTAAAGGGGGCGAGGGGGATAAGACATACATTGCGCACATAATTATAATAACACTTTAATTCTAATCAAATACCAAGTAAAATAATAAAATAAAAAGAACTCTCTTGAAGTATTTTCAAATTGAAAAAAAAAATGTTTATACAGAGCATATATATCTACCAGGTACATGTAATCTTTTTACATTTTTTGGGGGGAGGGTGTTTTATTGAAATAGCATAAAATGTAACTTAACGATTAAAACAATACATACTACATGTATATGGAAATTTTATGTGGTCACGGAATAAGATGAAAGCCAAAAAGAAATTGTGATTTATTTTCGGGCCTTTGGTGTTTTAGTCAAACCCGACCTAATTTCACATTATGACATACGATCAGGAACTACACTGGCCTATTTCTACTGTTTTAAGGTATACTGTAAACGTGGAAATTTTGACGATGTGCTAATTTTGACTATTTTGACAATTTTTCTTTTCTCATCAAAATTTACACTCGTCAAACTTCGCATCATATTTATAGCGTCACAACATACAAAGACTATTGTACAACATTACGCTTAATTTTCTCGGCTTTCCCCTATTAAATCTAGATCAAAGTTACTGTTAATTTCTTTGTAATTAGTTATGAAAACATACTGATGTGTAATCACATTTTTAAAAAAACATCAAATCTAAACTAGTTGCTTGTGTAACTTAATTATCATGCCGTGTTTGATCTAGTTTGTCACCTCAGGCAATTGACCACTTATAATGAAAATAAATAACAAGAGGTCAATTTATTTAATCAAATCTTACACACTTAGATAGTTTGTACAATCTTACACACTGTATTTATACTAGTAGTCTGTACAAAAATTAAATTTAAGTGATTCCGACGCTGCCTTTGTGTCCCCGTGAATTCAAAGATACATGACTGTTGATTAAATATTTCGTCAAAATTAACACTCGTCAATTTTCTTAAACAAGAAATCGTCAATTTTTCAACTCGTCAATTTAACCACGTTTACAGTATCATGAAGGTGTAAAAAATGGCATGAAACTTAATAAAAAAAAATAATAAAAGCAACAATTTATCAAGTGAAAACATAGAGGGCCATTTACTTATAATATGTTTCTTGAACTTAGATCTAACATTCATCATCGCGATGTCGATCGTATATTCAAGATTTTGAGTACCACAGTAAACATGGTATACACCCTGTAAATTTTTTTAAAAAATAATTTTATTTAAGCGTCTTTCTATTAATCATTAATTTATTTTAAAGTAAGATATTTGAAATTGCGACAGTGAATGAAAAGATTAAGCTCTCTCTCTCGCCTCTGAAAGCTAACGAAGTATTTTTTCAACTAGATTGAAAAGGCCTTGGGAAGTTACAAGTATTATTTCAGCAGTTTCTACAATAAGGGAGGTTTTTTATATATTTTTATAAATATCGTGAAATACTGGTATCTGGCTTTCATATCGCGATACATTGTCGTGGTGGATAATACCGCAATATACCGATATACCGGTAATATTGCACAGCCCTAGTGTCCGGTCCATATCTTTCTTATGGATAAACTTGGTAAAAGGTTCTCATTTCACACAAAGATTGCCCATGACCCAAGGGTGTGTTATGACCTTGACCCAAGGTCATTTGGGAAGTTCAAGGTCACTGGAAGAAAAATTTTGTAATTTGTGTCCGGTCCATATCTTTCTTATGGATAAATTTACTTCATAAAAATCCAGCGGGGGGTATTTTGTCCTGTTTGGACAGTTCTAGTTTATTCAGAAGGAAACTTTCAACTAGGTTGTCTTCCTTTATTTAGTATATTATCTTGAGATATTCAATTTTTATGCCCCCCGATCAAAAGATCGCAGGGGTATAATGTTTTTGTCCTGTCTGTCTGTCTAGTTGTTTGTCTGTGTGTCTCGATCTCTCTCTGTCGTCACCTTTACCTAGCCCATAACAGGGTTCGACGTTCACGCTAATCATCTTGTCATTTCCACCCAGAAATGATTTGGACGACCTGATTTTCAGCCTGTCTCACCCAAATGATGACCTGGGACAAGTCGGGATTATTTAATAACGATGTTTAATATTTTAAGATTGACTTCATAAGCTGGCCGTGAAAACATATTTTTCTGTAACCAAACCAACACATTCAACATGTTCAAATTGCAGCCGCGTAAATTTTCTTTCTGCTAAATCTATGTTCAATCAATCAGCTGATGCAATTTTTAGCTCTACTGGTCAGAGACCAGAAGAGCTTATGCGATAGTAATGCGTCCGGCGTCCGTCCGTCTGTCTGTCTGTCTGTCTGTCTGTCTGTCTGTCTGTCCGTCTGTCTGTAAACAATTTTTCAAAACGCTACTCCTCCTACAATTTTAGTCTGATTTCAATATTACTTGGCACACAAGTAGACTACACTAAGATACAAAGAATAGTGCATTGGTTTTTGATTTCGATGAACGGTGTTGCCATGGTTACTAAAAATAGAATTTTATGTGAAATTCCTTTAAAACGCTACTCCTTCTACAGTTTTGGTCTGATTTCAATATAACTTGGCACACAGGTAGACTACACTAAGATACATAGAATAGTGCATTGGTTTTTGATTTTGTTGAACGGTGTTGCCATGGTTACTAAAAATAGAATTCTCTGTGAAATTCCTTTAAAACGCTACTCCTTCTACAGTTTTGGTCTGATTTCAATATAACTTGGCACACAGGTAGACTGCACTAAGATACATAGTATAGTGCATCAGTTTTTGATTTCGATGAACAGTGTTGCCATGGTTACTAAAAATAGAATTTTCTATAAAATTCTTTTAAAACGCTACTCCTTCTACAGTTTTGGTCTGATTTCAATATAACTTGGCACACAGGTAGCATCGGTTTTGATTTTCGGTGAACAGTGTTGCCATGGTTACTAAAAATAGAATTCTCTGTGAAATTCCTTTAAAACGCTACTCCTTCTACAGTTTTGTTCTGATTTCAATATATTTTGGCACACAGGTAAACTATACTAAGATACATAGATTTTTTTTATCGGTTTTTGATTTCGATGAACAGTGTTGCCATGGTTACTAAAAATAGAATTTTCGATGAAATTCCTTTAAAACGCTACTTCTTCTACAGTTTTGGTCTGATTTCAATATAACTTGGCACACAGGTAGACTACACTAAGATACGTAGAATAGTGCATCAGTTTTTGATTTCGGTGATCGGTGTTGCCATGGTTACTAAAAATAGAATTCTCTGTGAAATTCCTTTAAAATGTTACTCCTTCTACAGTTTTGGTCTGATTTCATTATAACTTGGCACACAAGTAGACTACACTAAGATACATAGAATAGTGCATCGGTTTTTGATTTCGATGAATGGTGTTGCCATGGTTACTAAAAATAGAATTTTCTATGAAATTCCTTTAAAACGCTACTCCTTCTACAGTTTTGGTCTGATTTCAATATAACTTGGCACACAAGTAGACTACACTAAGATACATAGATTAGTGCATCGGTTTTTGATTTCAATGAACGGTGTTGCCATGGTTACTAAAAATAGAATTCTCTGTGAAATTCCTTTAAAACACTACTCCTTCTACAGTTTTGGTCTGATTTCAATATAACTTGGCACACAAGTAGACTACACTAAGATACATAGAATAGTGCATCGGTTTATGATTTCGGTGAACGGTGTTGCCATGGTTACTAAAAATAGAATTCTCTGTGAAATTCCTTTAAAACGCTACTCCTTCTACAGTTTTGGTCTGATTTCAATATAACTTGGCACACAAGTAGACTACACTAAGATCATAAGATACATAGAATAGTGCATCGGTTTTTAATTTCGATGAACGTTGTTACCATGGTTACTAAAAATAGAAATCTGTGAAATTCCTATAAAACGCTACTCCTTCTACAGTTTTAGTTTGATTTCAAAATAAGTTGGCACACAAGTAGACTACACAAAGATACATAAAATAGTGCAATGGTTTTTGATAAGTACAAACCAGTAGAGCTACAGTCTCGACAGAGACTTCTGGTTACCAAAGTCTTTAATAAAATTTTATTTGAGATATAAAATATGTCAACTTTGTCAACAATCACCTTAAATATAAAGAGAAATAATCATCTTTTATTTCCCTATACAACTTTCTTGAGTCTCAATTTTTAATTATATGTTACTTTAGTTGGATCCCTTCTTTAAGCAAAGTTTGGCAAAATTTTCATGAAAAAAAAGACCAAATAACTTTTACAAATAGACAGTACATGTAACATCTACAGACATATATCTGATTCAGTGATTGCCTCCATTTCTTGTAACTCACCACTAATATCTGCAGTTATGAAGTAAATTGATCCCCAGGATACTGATTCTCGTATTCTGTTATTTTCTCCAAAGGTTGACAAATAATGACCATCCTAATTATCCTCCACTCAACCAATTCACATTTCTAACTTCACGCATGTTTCAAGTTTGTGCCTTTTCAAAAGTGTAATGCAGAGCTATATTTAGAAATAGTTTAAAATTTCTTAGATTTTTGTTTTAAAAAAAATAAACATATCTGAATAATTTTTCACTGAAATTAAAATTTTTAAAATTAATTAATATAAGTTTAATCAATTAATGAATTTGTTTTTTTTTTTACAACATCAATTACACAATCATGTAGATCTAGCTTCTTGGTTTTGTATTATCATACCAAGTATGACGGCCGCCATAACCAGAGGACAACAAATATCTCTTGGTACTAACTCGCCCCTCAAACTAAGTATTCTGAGCTATGAAGACATATGTACAGAAGAAAAGACTACAAAATACGAATGTGGATCATGTCATAGATACATCACAACCATGTAGTTTGTGCTGTATCATTTACACATGATGCACAGAAAAATGTGACTTTTTTTAGCTGCATCAAAATATAAAGCGTTTCAACCCAAGAATAAATTTAATGCTTGATTGCAAATTAATTTGCTCAGTTAAGTTTTTCCATCCATTGGATCCATCCCTCACTTCCAGCGACCAAAAGTCCTCCAACTTTTTATCAGCGATCTTCAGACATGTTTCTTGTGTCTTTTCAGCATTGATTATCAATTTGCACAAATAAAAATATTCCCAGACAACAATCTTTTCAATAGTACTGATCACAGGTAGCTATTCAAAATATTTTCTTCGAAATAGAATCCTTCGCCTGATGAATTCGATTGGCATTACCGCCAATCAAGCCAATTTTAACCTTGCGTCATTTTTCAAAATCTACGACGTACGGTTAGTGTAATAATTAATATTTATAACTATTGTCTTCTGAGAAGGCTTTCGGCCTTCACAGGATTTGATCACGTGACCGACCCACTTTAATTCCCATTGAACATGTTGAAGATTTTAAACTTGTTATTTATTTCTTAATTATTGCTATTGAAAAGTTCAAGGTCAAACTGCTACTATTCCTTTGTTATAAGTACAAACCAGTAGAGCTACATTCTCTTCAGAGACTTCTGGTTATTCTTCTAAGAGCTGTAATATACGACTGATCAATTTCTTTGAGAAATGAATTAGGTTTTACTTCAAACTAAACACAATATATTTAGATAAAATAGAAACAGCTTATATCGTATTAACTCTGTATTTGTATATATTCACAATAAGTTATTAATCTGTTGCCCTCTTTTAATTGTGACATTTAATAATTGTGTTCAGTTTGGACTAAGGAAACAAACTTCTTTTTTTCCAGGCCATGAGGAGGTATGGCATGGCCACATTGATATTATATTTTCATCATATAACCTTGAAGAAGATCAGTGCATTGCAAACTGTGAGAAGGATCTAGTTGTTGCAGATTGTAGTACCAGTACATTTACCCCTTTGAAAAAAAAGGAAAGAAGATGGTATGTTGGATTTTACTGTCATTTGTTTTTAATTAATATTCATGTCTGTTTGTCTGTCTATTAGCTTTTTCATATCCTCTAATACTACCTGCCACCTTATCAAGTTATCTAAGTTCAACAGTACTATTAATTTTAAGAGGTAGTCAGATAGTATCCACATTTTACCATTTCGGAAAAAAGTTCTTACCATAAATAAAGAAGAATAGGATTAGAGAAAGAGAGAGACAATTCATCTCTTGGGATTAAGGAGGCTGAGTCTAATTCAAGTGCACATAAATGCAACAGTGCAGTGCACTTTCCCAAATACCGTATTTGGCCGAGTATAATACGCATTGATGTAAAATATGACCCCCTTTTTGAGTCTGAAACTGGGGAAAAAACGCAGTTAGGATGTATTATACGCAACATAAAAATTTACCAAGTGATGTTCTGAACTTTGCAAATTGCGGTAGTTTGTTACGAAAATCGGCGCGAGAATTAAGTGTCAAAAATTTATTGAACACACCTATTTTAAAATACACACTTTACAACTTTCTCTTAATCCTGACATTCCATATCGCGGCAATCTGGAGAAAATTATTTATTCATTTATTTCAACAAAGCACAAGATAATTTTGCATAAAAGTATTAACAGAATTTTTTTCAGCATAATTATGGTGATTTTGAAATTATGTGTCGCCATATTCTTAGATGAAATAATTTTATTTCAACAAAGCATGAAGTATTGTTGAAAGTTTTAACAGTTGTCATATTTACTTTTGGTTCTAGGTAATCATGCTGAAAATTATGTTACAATACTTTAACAGGATACGAAATTGAAACATCAAAGTATTTTTTTTAAAAAGAAGACTACCATTTTCCTTCTAAATCTTCGCGGATATATCTTGTTTTCTAAAGAGCACGATTAAATGATAACACTAAAGTTTTAGCATAATTCATATTTCATTTGTTAACTCTAAATCATTTTAATAAAGAGGCCGATAAGTATAAGATAAGGCAAAATAACATTTAACAAGTGTTTAATTGTTTAATGTGTCGTAATCAACACATGCTCACACATACAATAGGTCATAAACCAACCCCCAATTTTTAACAAAGAAATTAATCAAAGCAATTAACATGACAGTAAATAATCAGTGCTCTAACAGTAAAAACATTGCTTTAGAGTCGGTAGACAATTAATTGCCCGGAGGAGTGTTGATAGGTAATTATTATTTGACCAGTGCACGTGTGTTACAACATTGGCTTCCTTTCATTTGGACGTATGGAGGGGTGTTTATGTTGCAGCAGATTTTCATTGAGTTACAGTCCCTGAAACGTTCTACTTTCCCACCTGAACGGTGAAGGAACGCTGAACGAACGGTGAACAAACACAAAGCGAATGGTGAGTGAACGATGTGCGAATGCTGAACGCAACTTGGTGAATGATATGTGAACGGTGATCGGTGAGTGAACGCAGAACGCGAACGGAGCGCAAATGCGAGCGCAAAGTGAACGGTGAACGAACGGTGAACGCAAGATGAACGATTTATTCGGAATGCCTCTGATCTTTTCCTTGCATTGAAATTATTCTATTATTCTATAATTCTAATTTCAGGTGCTTTAAAATAAAAATTAACAATAGATTAATTAAAAAAAAATGAAAAAAATAAATAATAAAAACATTTTTTTCTGTACAGATATATACCTATGTTTTATTTTATAACACGATTTTAATTGCCGTAAAACATGTGTATTTGTTACCGAACGTGTGTAGTTTGAATATGAAAATAAATTAATTAATCTATTTATATATTAAAGATGCTTATTCTTTTAACTAATAAAATAATGTGGACTTCAGAAGATAAAACTACTACTTATAGAATGAATTAATTACATTGTACGCGGTACATACATGAACGAACTAATTATCGCTTGTATACAAACAATATAGTAAGTCGTACAGTATTATGTTCTCGTCAAATAGTGTGCCCTATTGTGATAAACCGTACAGTTTAGATGTTTAACCTTTTTTTTTTCTCTGATGTTCATTCTTGTTTACTGGTTTTTGTGGTCAAGATACTTTGAAAATTTTTAAATACACCAAAACGATTTTTTTTTTTTTTTTTTTTTTATACAAATAAGCATTTCTTAAAAGCTTCACATAAATATTTCGTCGGCGAATGTACATGCACACGACATAATTTTCGGGAATTTGTTTATCAGTATTTAGCTCTGGAGCTTAATTTTTAAAATTTCTGCAAATGAAAAATTGATAAATAATTGGTAAAATCATTTTTAGAGATTTTGCAAGCATTGAATCAATGGAAACATGGATATAACTTGTAATTTAAGTCATTTCATGCTGCGTTTTTTTCCAATCGTATTCCACTTTCTGCATATTATGAAATCCAATTCAATCAAATTTTACGGTCTATCTACTACTATCTTCTGATAGAACAAAAAAATCTGTTTTCTTATGTCAGAGAATTATTAAATAATTATTTATAATCTAAAATAATAAAATAAGTCTTACATGTATTTAGTTCCAGAAAAAGTCAATGAATAATATTGATAATTCTTTGAAATCTTAAATCAGTATTGCATGTAAGCCGTATTTCGTTTTGAAAATACTACTGTTGGCACAAATTTATTCTAAAATAATATTGTTTAATGACTGTTTGATGTTGGTTTTAAAACTGATTTTCTTGAGTTACAATACATATTTGATATTAAGTAAAATGTACTGAAAATACTAAGAATTTTATATTGGGAGAAAAGGCACCAGGGGTGGGGGGGGGGGGGGCTTAATTATACTGAATGGCAAACATATATTTTGGTATGGTGGAGGAAGGAATTTTCCATCTCTAATAAAAGATTATTTTAAAAAGTTGGCGTTTTCTTAAATTTAAAACCACACTATCAAAATAGCTGTAAAAATATTTATTCAACTGACTATTTGCAGTACTGTTCATAATTCTAAGACCTACGAGTAGTTTGAAACATGTGTTACTGTAGGAATAATTTTTTGTGTATTCATTTCTTGTAAAAGACTTGCATTAATTATTATACATCCATTGGTGATTTGTCGTCTTTAACATTACAACAAATTCTTGCCGTGTGTAAAGCATTTGTACATTGCCTTTTTTTTTTAATTTAATATCTTAGCATCGTTCTGCATACATGTAGAGTAGGTACTTAATGTATTATTTTCCAGGGAAATTTCATGAATAAAGTAACAGCTGAGTTATGACAATAAAAATTTAAATACCATAGATAATTTTTGCAATGAAATAATTATTCTTCAGACACGATATCTAAGTTATTTAATTAATAAATGTGTGAATCCTTACCATCAAAAAGATAAGTCCTTTCACTTCGGAGTTCCAAATGACAATAAAGACTGAATGATAAGTGAATGGTGAACGCAAGGTGAACACAAAGTAAACGGAACGAAGAGCGAACGGTGAATGTTTTGTGAACGGTGAACGCGAGCGCACGGTGAACGGTGAACGCAATACTGTGAACGGAGAGCGAACAGTGAACGCACGCTGAACGAACGGCGAGCGAACGGGAAAATGGGAAAGTAGAACGTTACAGGGACTGTATTTAAAACCTAAAATAATTTTTTATTTTTAATTATTGTATTTCATTAAAAAATGCCTTATTACTTTGTCTGGCAGATAAGGTGCATGTGCACTATCATTACAGAAGCACGTGGCATAGCCATGAGTGAATGTCTAAAAATAAAATTGGCAATGGCGGCCTTCTCGGAGACAATCAACATGCAGCTCAAATTACTTTAAACTTGCTTTTTTATGTTATTATGGTATCAAAAGCTTATGAAAGTGACATTTTTAACAAGCATACCTTCCAACAATAACTTTCCGAAGTTTAAAATATGGTGATAAACAAAAGAAATTGCATATGTCTCTAGGTAATACTACGGTATGTACATATGATAGCTGTGTTTTACCTGAATGAAAAACTTATCAAAATCCCATTGTGATGTAAAATACGCATCCCTTTCTCACAGAAATTTATTTTAGGAAAAAAGTGTGTATTATATTCCCCGAAATACGGTTTTGTAATTTTAAATTAAAATAACATTATCTGTAACACCTACTGGTCCGAAGATGTGAGTTAATGACAACAATTTGGAAATGAACCCACTGAATTAACTCTTACGATGTCATGTTTTCCAATTTTGTAAGCAATACATGACGCTGAAGAATGACATATGACTCGCTTATATGTTTGTAGACATTCATGGATATAAAATACTAAAACTGATGACAACAAAAGAAACATACTAGCAATCTTATAAATTCAGTGAAACTTCTCCAAACCGTCCCTCCTGGAAGCCAGTTCCCCTAATCTCTATTGAGTTTCTGCTGGGCTAGATATTTGGACTGACACCCGCAGAATTTCTAGACAGCCACTCATAATTCATGTAACTATGGAAATCAAGCCCCAAATTCGGCTGACAAGCAACCTAGGCCACGCTGTCGTTCTTTTCAGTTAAGTCATTTGGTTGTTTATTTGACTCTCTGTCACTATTATTCCTACATTGCTTACCATTTAGGCATGTAAATCCCAACATAAAAAATATTCACTGAATTCTCCATTCGAAATATGGCTCCCGTGATGAAATTGTTTACCTCCTCGCTGAAAAGAGTTCCTATAGTCTGTTTTCTTATATGTGATTTTCAATAGCCATAATAGACATAAGTTCATTTAGTTAAACATCGGCTGAATTTATAAGTCCTGGCAAAATTCTTAACATTTCTTTACACATAAACTCTCATAAAACAGGCCATCCTTGAACACCGGCCACTTTTCCAAGAACAAAAGTTACGAAACAGAAAAATTTTCCCTCACCATGCTGGCCACTATTTAGCTTTTCTGATCACATTTTGTCCGGAGTCCTTCTGTCTGTCTGTAAACTGTTCATATTTTCGACTTCTTCTCAAGAACTGCTGGACCAATTTCAACCAAACTTGCCACAAAGTATCCTTGGGTGAAGGGGATTCAAATTTGTTCAAATGAAGGGCCACACCCTAATTCAAGGGGAGATAATTGGGAATTAATGAAAATTTGGTGGCATATTTTAAAAATCTTCTTCTCAAGAACCACTGTGCCAGTAAGATGAAACTTATGGGTAAACATCCTCAGGTAGTGTAGATTCAAGTTTTACATAGAAATATATAGGAAAATTCTTTAAAAATCTTCTTCTCAAGAATGACAAAGCCATAACTCATCATATTTAGATGGAAGCATGCTCAGGTAGTGTAGATTCAAATTTGTTCAAATCTTAACCCCTGGGACAGGGCGGAGCCTAAATGGCCGACCAAACTTTTACATAGAAATATATAGGAAAATTTTTTAAAAATCTTCTTCTCAAGAATGACAAAGCCATAGTTCATCATATTTAGATGGAAGCATGCTCAGGTAGTGTAGATTCAAATTACGCAAGTGAGTTAAGGCTACATATGGAGGTTTCTATGCAAAATATCTAATTAAATTCCATAATTGCTCTACCTTAGGCGCAGAAAATGTTAAGACTTGTTTTCTTATACATTCTTGGTACTCACGACATGCGATAGGAAGTACATATTATGACGTCATGTTATGACGTCATCGACCTCTACTAAAGAAGTTTATAAGAAACATCAACAAAATCGCTTCGGCGCAAGGGCATACCTTACTTTGTTTTACAGAAACTAGGTATAAAAAGACGCACAATATTCCAAGGATTTCAGATATTGCTGCACAAATGTCGGCACTGCAATTGCTTAGTTACTGTTTGTGCAGTTTTAAGTTTAAACAGAGTAAAAATTCACAGTCCAGTGTAAGTTTCCTAAAATTTTTATCGATTGAGTAAGTGCATAGGATTTGTGCAGCAATTTTATTAATTTTAAGAATATTCTCTGTCATATTATACATTATTTATTTTAAATTAGATAGGATATGCCCTTGCGCCGACGTGATTTTGTTGATGTGTTTGATTACCTTGAATGGGAGAGAACAATGACGTCATTATATGATGTCATAATGTGCACTTGCATTAAAAGACTGTGGGCACTACGTATGTATAAGAAAATTAATTTGAACTCTCTTTGTACATAAAATACACAGCTTATGAATTTTTATTAGCTAATTTGCATAGAAACATCCACCTTTAGCCTTAACTCACATGCGTAGTTCAAATCTTAACCCCCCGGGCAGGGCGGAGCCAAAATGGCCGACCAAACTTTTACATAGAAATATATAGGAAAATTCTTTAAAAATCTTCTTCTCAAGAATGACAAAGCCATAGTTCATCATATTTAGATGGAAGCATGCTCAGGTAGTGTTGATTCAAATTTGTTCAAATCATGACCACCGGGGTAGGGCGGGGCCAAAATGGCCGACCAAAGTTTTACATAGAAATATATAGGAAAATTCTTTAAAAATCTACTTCTTAAGAATGACAAAGCCATAGTTCATCATATTTATATGGAAGCATGCTCAGGTAGTGTAGATTAAAATTTGTTCAAATCATGACCCCCCTGGGTAGGACGGGGCCAAAATGTCTGACCAAAGTGGAAAATTCTTTAAAACTTCTTCTTCTATAGCCATATTTATCAAATTTATATGGAAGCATGCTCAAGTAGTGTTGATTCAAATTTGTTCAAATCATGACCCCCAGGGGTAGGGTGGGGCCAAAATGGCCGACCAGAGTTTTTTTTAAAGATATATATAGGAAAATTCTTTAAAAATCATTTTCTAAAAAAATAGCAAATCAATGATTGGTCATGGGACCACTTTTGGATTTAAACTTTACAATACAAAGCCATTTTCTACTTTTCCCTACCCTTAGTGCTCAGGTGAGTGATGTGGCCCCCGGGCCTCTTGTTGATTGTTAGGAATAGAACTGTCATTGGCCAGTGAGGGGTAGTAATGACCAGCTGGAGGTGTGAAAAATACCCACCAGAAGTCAGAGGTGTGAAAAACTGGAATGGCCTCATAATGTTTTAAGCTCAGCTGAGCCTTCCGAAGGCTCAAGTGAGCTTTTTGTCCCCCACTTGAAAATCAGGGGATATTAATTTGGGTTTGTCCGTCTGTCCATCCATCTTTCTTTCTGTCTGTAACGCTTTCGTTTCTACATGATATCTTGAGAACCCTTTAAGCTTTTGCAATGAAATTTAGCATAGCAGCTCCCTATGGACTAAAGAAGAACCCTATTGATTTTGAGGTCAAGGGTCAAAGTTCAAGGTCATCAATAAGCAAATTCTGCCTGTTATAACACTTTTGTTTCCACTTGATATCTCTAGAACCATTTGAGCTATTGCAATGAAATTTTACATATGAACTCCCTGTGGCGTAATGAAGACCCCAATGGTTTTGAGGTCTAAAGGTCAAAGTTCAAGGTAGTAAATTAATACATTCTGTCTGTGTATAACACTATCATTTCCGGGCGATATTTCAAGAAGATTTTGAGCTTATGCAATGTAATTTTGTACCAAAACTCCCTAGGACATCTCTCACCCCTCTTAAAGCGCCCCGCCCCGTTTGTTTTATTAGTATTTATAGTAGTACATGTCGCTATTTTTAGCACAGGGGCATGAGGAGAAATATTGTGTATAAAACAGGTTCTCGGCAGACTTAATGTTCTTATGACATCTATTAGAACTGTTTAATAAAGGCTAAAAAAATCAAACACCAGGGATTGTGTAAAATTTTGACAATACCGAACATGAATATATACATGTTTACATGTGACTTCAATTCTGCATATACAGGGTGTCCCAAAACATATGTTACACTTTTAATCATATACAACTTTATCAAACCAAAAGCATTCACAAAGATATTTTGTCAACATGAAGTGTATTAGTATACATTTTATCTCACTTCTTTAAGATCAATTTTTGCTATTGAAGTTTTAGAAGTATGTACTCTGAGACATGTTGTATGAAAATTCACCTGCAAAGATATATCTTTTATGGGTGTTTTAGTTAGTTTATGACTTACCGAAGGTATTAAAATGAAAAAATTATTAGTTTGACAGAAAATTTTGAAAGTACGGACCTACCTTAATAAAGGCTAAAAAAAATCAAACACCATGGATTGTGTAAAATTTTACATGTTTATCTGACAAACTTTGGAGAAATTCAATTAAGAATTAAGGTAATTATGATGTCCTTATGATGATATCATATTTTTTAATGTGAACAGCTGGAATAATTTGGAAAACTTTACTATGGGTCTAAATCTTCCACTTTAGTCATTAGAACCATGGGAAAACAACATCCTGTAATGAAATTACTCAACAGAATACTCATTTACAAATTTGTGAAAGAGTTTGAAGTTAAATGCACCATAAATGACACATGACTTAAGACCAAGGAAGCCCGTACCATAGAGAACATTAATCTAATTGATAAACTTATTGCTGAAACTTAAAAAAAAAACCTCAGACGGGTTCTGTATTTACAATATAGCACCTTTCATAAATTTAGTGTCCATAAAATACTCGAATTTTATTAAAATTGATTCCTAACAAGATAAGTATAATCATGATAATGCAGCATTTGAAAGAGACAGATATTAGAAGTCATTTTGGGTTTGCCCATTGGATTTTAATTAGACTCGACCCTGAAAAATTAACAGAATTATGGTTTTCTGATAAAGCCTTTGTTCCTTTTTAACAGTGTTTTTAAAGAAAATCTTAAACTCTGTTGTTTGGTGAAATCCAGTTTTAATGTGGAAAACCATTCAAACTGTTAGAATGTTACATTTAAATTGTGTTCAAACAGTGTAAATTTAATAGGACCTCATTTAGAAGATGTTGTCAAATGACATGTTATTCTTAAGGCCAGCATTTTTTTATTTTTAGGTTTACAAACCCGCCGCTCAGGTTTTTGAATTTTCAGAAAAAAAATAAAATTGAGAAAAACAGAATTTTTTCTTTCCGATGTCAAATTTGAGTCGGGATCGAGATTTCAAATTTACGAACTCGTACTTCCGGTTTTAAATGAACATGGCGGATAATGAAGGGAGATTGTGTCAAGTCCATAGCAGCACTAAAGCTTGGTTAATGTAAATATTTATCGATAGGAGTGCCATTCAAAACGTTTCACCCGTTCAGAGAACAATAAAATGCTGACGACTTTGTTGCAAAGTGACATGTTGGTGAAATAATTATGTATCCGTATTCAAAAGTAACTGTTTTTAATTGTAAATTATTTTCCTCCCACAGGTTTAAAACTGCTCATGGTAGCTATTGTCAGAGACATTGTTTAGGTTTCTGTCATAACTTACAGTCTTAGCATCATTCTTTAGAAAAGGGTCGCTTATGCATCAGATGTAATGAATAAATCTATGGGAGAAGTTAAGTCCATTTGAGGAAGAAATAATTAAACAATAGCCTAAAGAAATAAAATATTTCAACTATTTAAAAAAAAAGAATATACAAATATATACAGGCATGTAGTATCATTTATGGCAGCCAGAAAAATTATTTTACACTTAATTGAAAAAAAATTCCACCCTACTCCTCAATACTCCTTGGGAATACTCCCTGTCTGTTTCATGAAAGGAATTATTACTTTTATAGGTCTTGAGTATATTAATATTTTAGAATAATTTCTACCTAACACACATTAAAAACAAAAATGAAGATATATTAAAAGAGATTTAAAAAATTGATTTTTTTTTAAAAAATCTGTATTTTGTTGAACATCAAAAGGTTTATATCACTGCCCCCAACTGGTAGATAATGAAATAAACAATTAAAGGTTGTATTTTCTCCTTTATAACCCTTATGCATCCAGTGGCAAGAAGCCTGTTAGGAGAGCATAAAAAAAGAAGCAAAAATTAATGTAGAAAAGTCGATAATGTATCCAAAATATAATTTTTTTTTTTTATTTCCTCCTCCTACAGGACTTTTTCATTCTGATGTTCGTAAACCTAAAAATAAAAAAATGCTGGCCTAACAAAAAATAATGATTACAAATAAGGAAACTGTGTGTAAACCTATAGGGTTTAGCACAGACATATTGTTTGAACATTTTAAACTTAGACATAATATCATAATCATTTTTAGTTATTAGCAGTGAAAGTAAAATGATATAAAATTTTATTAAATCAGAATGTCACTGAATGTGTATTATTGGTGACGCAAATTCGGTGACTTTATCATTGGAAAAAGGACTTAAATTTTGTAAACAATTAGTATCTTGTCAGAACAAATTGGATTTTGTTGTTGTTCCAATGCACTATAATTTGGTAGATCATTTTGTAATGAAATTGATTCGAATAGACCAATCAAGCCCATCGATAGTAAGTAATAAAAGAGCAAGAGCCATCTTATGCATAAAATGGCCCTGTACTTATATCAATTAATTAACTATCACCCTCTTTCCATTTTCATATATCAAAATAAAGTAGGTGCTTTCATGTTCTATAATGAAATTTCGTTTTTAGAATCCAAATATTTGAAAAAAGGCTTTGAGAAATTGCAATGTTCTTGAAATTTGCAGAAAATATGCGTATTTGATTACCTTCAGCAAAGAATTAAAATATGAGCACAGCCCACGATCCAAAAAATAAAACATGTTTTACGATCTTCAGAAATAGGCGTTTCATTATGTATTGGCATATTTTGGATCAGAGGTTGTGCTCTATATAAAATATTGAAAAAATGCTTTAACTTTAGGTCATTTTCAAAGGAATTTACAGGATATGAGGAAAATGACGCATTTTATGACGTCATAATGCAGTGACTAGATGTGAAATTAAGTCACAATTAATAGATACGTGGTCACCAACAGTCCAAGTGATAAATACTGCATATGCATTTTAAACTTAGCGGTTTTGAATTTTCAGAAATTCTCAGGGCCAAATAAGGCCCAAAGTGGCTCTACCTCTTTGAACGGAAATACAATGGTATTATTTAGAACATTAGTAACATGTATTTACCTGTATTTGAGGGTGGTGCCATGTTGGGGTTCATAGGTCAACGGACAGACCTCAGTGATTCATTTTGCCCTGCGTATTGCGTAATTTACGCATTAAATTCAATAAATACCCATTGGCTTTTGTCCAGTGCGTCTCGAATACGCATAAGTGATAACCCGCATAAAATAGAATCAAAGTTTCCAGTTTTTATTTTTATCGTTCATTCTGTTTTTCGGAACAACTGCAACACGTTTTAGCATACTTCATATTTCATTTGTCTTCTATAAATCATTTAAACAAAAGGCTTAAAATATAAGATACGGTAAAATTACATTTAACAAGAGTTTAATTGTTTGATATGTCGTAATTAACACGCGCTTAGCAGCTGACACAGTATACGAAAGCTGGTCATACACCGTCCCGATTTTTAACAAAGAAAATATTAATAATCAAAGCAAATTATAAGGACAGTAAAAAATCAGTGCTCAAACTGTAAAAACATTGCTTTGGAGTTGGTAGACAATTAATTGCCTGGAGGTTTGTTGGGAGATAATTATCAAGTGACCAGCGCACGTGTTTAAAACATTGGCTTCCTTTCATTGGTACGTAGAGAGGGTGTTTATGTTGCAGTGAATTTTCACTGAGTTATTTGCAACCTAAAATATTTTTTTAATTTTATTATTGTATTTCATTAAAAAAAAAGACATTGTCATTGCTTTGTCTGATTATTACGGAAGGAGTGAACGTCTAAAAATAACATCGGTAATGGCGGCCTACACGGAGAGTCGGGGAGACAATAAACATGCAGCTCAAATTAATTTTAACTTGCTTTTTCATGTCATTATAGTATCAAAAGGTTATGAAAATGACATTTTTAACAAGCATACTTTCCAACAATAAATTACTAAGTTTATATTAAAATATGCCGATAAACAAAAGAAGATACACATCTCTATAGGTAATACTACGGTATGTACGTATGATAGCCATGTTTCACCTGAAAGAAAAACATATGAAAATCCCATTTTCATGTAAAGTATGTGCTCCTTTCTTACAGAAATTTATTTTAGGAAAAAAGTGCGTATTATATTCCACCAAATACGGTAACTGAAGAAAAAAAAACTTGGCTTGATATCACATTCATAGTTGTTAAAATTCTGACCCATTGATTTTGAGTTCTGACCCATTGCTTTCTGACAGAGGGGTACACTGTACCCATTCATTCAATTTTCAAAATGAATCACTGAGACCTACGGACAAAGCGTAGGTGGTTGTTGATGGTGAATTAGCCAATGAAATGTATTTTTATATCCGGGATCATGGATACCCACTGAGCACAAAATATCCTGTTTTAGTGAGAAAAGAGCATTCCCGGTTTTATTCTCAAATTATTACACCTCTTTGGCATTTATTATTTTGGGAATCATTATTTCAGACTTTTGATAAATTTTGCTATTTGGAGTTCAGTCTTAAAACTCTTTACATTCTGGGATGGATATAGTGAACATTATTGTGCATTGGTCTTTACGAATCACTTTTCAAATTCGAAAACTATTCGATCACGGAAAATTGTAACTTGGATTAATTTAATAAACTTTCGAAATTGACAAAAGAGTTATCATTGGCTTACATGTGACACATGTTTGCTTGACAAAAAATTCATAACAATTTTATTATGTATATTAAATTTCATTCATATAGCTTGAGGCATAAAATTTTTATAACAATATAATAGAATAACATATGTTTTAGGACAACCTGTACTTGACATCATATTCAGCGATTCCGTAGTTTAGTGGTATGTTTCTCGCTTCCCATGTGAGAGTTCAAATCCCGGAAGGACCTTTTTTTAGGTCACCTGTGTAAACTCAGGTGACCTATTGCTATCTGTTTGAACATTTTCAGCCTTCTCTCTGAAACCACTGAACCAATTTCAACCAAGTTTGGCACAAAGCATCTATGGGTGAAGGGGAACAAAAATTGTGAAATTCATGATCCCTGCCCCCCTGGGGCCTTAGGAGTGGGGCCAAAACCACTAAAATTAATGCAGTCTTTAAAAATCGTTTTCTTTACTTCTGGACATCAAGCAGTCAAATTTGTGAATTTCATGGCTCCGTAGTCAGGGGTTCTCAGTGTTTGGGCAGGGCTCTATAATGAATTTATAGTGAAAATACATTAAATCTTTGAAAATCTTATTCTCTGTTCCTGGATATTAAGCAGATGAACTACCTACAGCTTACTCCACTTATATTGAACTCGCTTATTTTTAAATTCCGCTTATTTTGAAATATAAATAAATCCCCAGTTTTTGACTCTTAAATTCTTTGCATTAAAATAACGGTTATATTGAAATATCACTTATAAGGAAGCCACTATTCGGTCCCCACAGGTGATAATGAGTTGTTTTCATAGTGGTTATATTGAAGTACTCCCTTGCCGCTGATGTTACGGTTGGTGACAGAAATTATGCCTGACTGACCAGTAGATTTACAAAGGTGTGAATAATTAAGTTTTCACCTTATGAGTTTTAATACTTCATGCTCTGACAAAATAAAACTATTCACTGCAAGGACCCTTTATCCAGAATTGTGAATTTCAAGGCCCCAGGGTCAGGGGGTACCATAGGAGGGATCTACTTATATACTGAAAATGAATTGTTTGAAAGCTGTTTCTTAGTATTTATCAAACATATTTTCTCAGCAGGGATGCCTTTTTAATCTTGTGCAATGTGTGGACCTTGGGTCAGGAATTTATGTGTGGTAGGAGCACCAATGATTATTGCTGAATATTACTGATTAGTTGAAATGCATTTTTGTTCCCCTATCCTGTCTATGGGTATTAAGTAACCAAACTAAGTAAATGCTAAGTGTATAGTTATGATGAGCAATGGTGCCTCTTTCAAAATTTTGAATGCCACAGCATCTATCTTAAAACATAAACCAAATTCAATCACTGGAAATTTGTTGCATGATGCTCAGGTGACCTCTAAGGCCCATGGGCCTCTTGTTTTTTAGCTCCGGTGTCCGGCGTCCCTCCATGTGTCTGTCTGTCAGTCTGTCTGTCTGTTTTTAGAAAGCAAAATATATGCTATGTCTCAATAATTTTCGAACATCCTTTGTATAATAAAGGTTTAAAACTAATAGGGTTTGAAAATAAATAACAACTGGGAAGCAAATCGGAGTTCAGTTGTTGTTAAACAACCAGAAACCCATGACGCACGGATACTAACATTTCTAAAATTGAAAAAAAAAATATTTTCCCTACCTACCGACCAAAACATTATAAGACTGAGTTGGCAATGCCAAACCAACAATATTTAATTGTGGCCTTCCTGATTAAAGCTGAACACTACTCGTAAATGGGCATAGTCTGCCATATTTCTCGTTCTTCAACGCTCTCTCTACAACTCTTATATAAGAGCAGATCGCTAGTCAGTTCAATGTATTTTACTATAGAGATTCGACGAGTGCAGACGTATATTTTTACAAAGCGTGCTACTCAATATCGATGAAATTATCAAATTTTACATATTTTTTCCAAAACAGGACAGAAGTATCATGGAAAATACAGGTCAATACATTATTTACAAACAGAAAATGCACATAAAAACAAGAAATACACACACAAAATCTAAGAACACGATAGGAGTACTACATGTCGGTCACGAGTTTCAAGTGTGCATCGGGTGTAACGAAAGGGAACGGTTTATATATTGTTTGACAGTGCCTATTTATGAGAAGCATTCAGCTTTAATCAGTGCTTTGGATCAGGAAAGTTAAGTGATTCTGGGTACAAACTGGGGGCATAGAGGCCCCACTTGGGGTTGGGGCCACAAGGGCACATAAATTTGAGGGCATGTGTGGTAACCCCTCTATTAATTGTGTCCTAGCTTGAACACTGGTTGAGAGTTGTGGTCCATGGACCTTAGTTGAATGATATTATGAACATTTTTACGTACATGATAAAAAACAGGTTTCTGCACTTGTATTCAAAGGAAGGTAAAAAGTAAAAGTTTGTTCTAATGTCATTTCAGTTGATGAGAAAGAGGAGGTCTCTCCTGGAGGTAAAACGATTACAGAAGTGAAAGGAACAGCTGTTGGAACAAGTGAACAAGCCATAGCTCAGACCATTGTATTTTCCTTACTTCAGAGACAGCGACATCCTAATTTTCCTAATTGTATGATACCAAATATACTTGTTTCACCAGAATATATTCAAATTATCATGTATGATGCAGTGAATGACGTCCTGCTGTGCAGCAATTTTATTGATTTATTTAATGTAAATGCAGATGGCTGTCTCTCAAGTGAAGCTGTTGTTATTCTTTGGCTTGTTTTACACTACAGAATTTTTTGTTGTGGATTAGTTTTTGAGGACACTGTGGAAGCTGACATTTATAAATCAAATTTTCAAATCTTGGCCAAGGAAAAGTGGAATATTTATACAAATCAGTTAAAAAGCTGTGTTCCAGGATTCCCTATTTTAGAGAAAGAAATCAAAGTTGATACATGGAACAGAAAAGTTCTCCAAGGAACAGAGTATTGTAAGGGCATGAAGAAAAAAAAATAAAAGAAATTTTACTGCTGCCTAAATACAAACAAATCAATCCTAATACTGTAAACCATTTTTTTTCGTGTGTGAGAAATATCAGCAATTTCGTGAATAACTTTAACTTGCAAATATTTATCCCCACAAACCGTTTATTTTCCTGTGTTTTAGTGTCTTGGATTGATTAAGAAATCGTGAATAAAAGATAATGTAAGTAATAGTTGGTTTACAGTATTAGTGTCAACTAATTGAAGAAGAATAGAAAACAATTATTGCAAGCAATTTACGTTCTCAGTTTTAATGATGAATTCAACTTCCTAGACTTGGAATTCACAGAATGAGACAGTTCTAAGTATATAATAATAATTGAAATACCAAGTTTTGTGTTGCATTCTATTTGTAATGCTGCACAAAATTCATAGTGAATCTACTAAAGGCAGGCAGAAACCTAAGGGTTAAAATATATGTAAATACAATGTTTTAAGCTCACCCAAGCCAAAGGCTCAAGTTAGCTTTTCTGATAGAAATTTTATCTGTTGTTTTCGTAAACTTTTTACATTTTCGTCTTCGCAAGAAGTGAACCATTTTCAACCAAAACTTTCCACATAGTATCCTCTGGTACATGGATTTTTTGGCCCCACCTTCTTCCAAGGGGAGACCATTATGATTTCATGAAAAATTAATGGCATCATTTTAAATATTCTCAATTACCACATTGCTAGAAATTATGAAACTTATGTGGAATTATTGTGAAGTAGTAATAGATTCAAATCATAACCCATTGAGGTAGGGTGGGCCCCAATGGAGGATCAATTGCTTTTCTATTCTTGATTAGTTTAAATGCATATTTTGGTTCCCATACTCTGCCTATGGATAATAATTAATTAAAGCAATATGAGCTGTATCTTGAAAACTTTATTTTGATTGTAAAATGTGCTGTTATGATTAATTTGTATGTAATTTAAATTCTTATGACCAATAAGTCCAAAATAAAGTTTTAAAATGTTATATAAGAAATATTTCTTTACAACCAAATATACAGTTTTATATTAGAAATCATAATTGCACAGGACGACAATAATTCGATTTTGCTTCAAACAAGGCTAATGAAAAGATTTCCATCGCAAATATGAACAACAGAAGTTTATAAATGATTTATTTTTCTGTCTTTAAATTACTTAATTACAAATTTGCAGTAAAAATTTCCGATGTCAAACATGCAGCTCATATTGCTTTAAACTAAGTGTATAGTTATGATGAGCAATGGTGCTTCTTTCATAATTTGGAATGTCGTGGTCTCTAGTTTAAAACACAAACCAAATTCAATTGTTGGAAAGTTGTTACATGATGCTCAAGGGACCTTTAAGGCCCATGGGCCTCTTGTTCCTTGTGAAAAACTTTTTGTTTTCATGAATCCCATTTGAACAAAATTTTGATTACACTTTAATGTTCAAACTTGAAAATATCTTGGATTTTATTTAAAGAATGCTTTATGTTTGATATGAAATTGTTGAAAAATACTATTTATGAACTTTTTTATCTTATCATCTCTGTGATTTTTTTACCTGATTGACTTTATGACATAAAATTTTTACGTGTGAAAAATTTTTAGCACAAATTTATTATTCATTATATGTGATGAGCAATGCCATGACATTCTATTATTTGTGAATCTTTCTATAAATCATTGCGACATTATCAATAAACAGCTTAAAATTCCTGTTTCTTTAATTTTCATTTACAGTGTAATCTTAGAGATTGTCACTGTTTAGCATGTTTAATAACCATAATATGAGTTGGCTTTTTGGGCAAGAAAAGTTTCCAAGAGAGTCTCAGCATTAACAGATGTCACTGGGTTTGAAATGTTCTAAAAATGAGTGAATATGTGCATTAAAATGACCATTTCTTTATTTAAAACAACGGGAAATATCCCTTTAGTTCAAATTTAACAATTTTTGTTTTTCAATGAATTTTCATGTCAGGAATTACAGACTTCAATTGTAAAGACCATTTGATAATCAACTCAATCGAATCTGTTCTGTTATAGAGTTTAGTTTCTATTACCATGCAGTATTTTCATTAATTATTTATAACATTTACCTAAAACATTTATTTTTAGTTCCTTCAAACGGTGTAAATTGAGATATTTCCATCTCTTAACATATAAGTCATTGTGAATTGTTACAGAATTTTCAGATGGAGTATTTTTACAAACATGTAGTTAATTCTTTGTTTTACTGAAATACTGATAATGGACAGATAACTCTTGTTGATGGATGCGTATTATTTAAGCACATGAAACAATTGAATATTCTTCAGTATGTTTTATCTTGAGATAAAAAAAATTGATCCTTCTATTTATTTACCAAATCAAATTTTCTTCAAATCATGATTTGATATACTAGAATCAATTTTTTCTTTAAAAAAAGTAACCAACGCCTCATGCTTCAAACTATTTTTTATCTTAATCTGATGAAAATCAATGTTTGAAATTGAAAAAAAAAATTGGTGAAATTTTGAGCAGAGGAATATTTTACCTTATATTCCGAATATTGATTTTCATCTGATCTAAATCTAAATATTCATATCTTTTTCATTACAATATGATTTAACTATTTGTTATTGATGTTTAACATTTAACTTTTACCCATTCAAAACTTAAAAAAAAAACCATTCGTCTATCTCTAAAGAGAAACTGCAATAAAGAAGGTGTTTAAAATTATATTATTTCAAGCAAATCCAAAGATGTTGGATACTTTTTAAAGGTAATCAATATATTGTTTTGTATCCGCTTGAAAAGCGGGAGGGTATATAGTAATGGGTATAATGTCCGTCCGTTCCTCTGTCTGTCACGCTTTAGGGTACACATATCTTATTCGCAACTTTTCTTACATCACTGAGTGAAATTTGATGAAACTTTCACAGAATCTTTATTACAAACTGTTATTGTTCACCTTCTATATTACATTTTTGATCCGACACATATTTTGGGTTTCCCGGCCACAGCAAAACATGGACTTTGCCATTAGAATTATATGGGAGGCGGGGCGGGGTATCATTTCGTGAGCTCATTGCTTACAATACCTCTGGTTTCTATTAATGTTTAGAGATTTATGTATATATAATCTAACAAAACTCGTCTATTCTTTTTTGTTAATTCTGTGGAAGAATTACTAATTGCTTCTCCATCACATGCTAATTTTCATCGCAGATATATTATTGTTTACATGCTTTTTATACCCTATAGAACTATTTTTGAACAAAACGTACCGATAATGCCACAACGTGCCCACTCAGATGATATGCCGCTAAGTGCTTGCATTTTACGACATAACTATATATAACTATATATAAATGTAAATATATAAATGTAAATGCTCACATTCATTTTATTTCAATGGGAATAAACTATTCGTTTTTATTCTGGTACCTTTAACTTTACCCATTTTAAATTTGTTAAAAAAAATAAATTTTCTCTCAATTTACCGTCATATAAAACATTTTGAAAATTTCTCTGTAGAGAGAGGGCAATACGGAATGTTTTTGAATTATGATATTTCTAGCAACGCAAAGAATCCTGGATGCTTGAAAGTGTTACTGACATTTTATTTAAGGAAACTCGTCCATTCTTTTTTCAATCTTAAATAATATTAAAAAAAAATTATTTTATTTTTCTCCATTTTTACAATAATACATTTTTTATCGCAGATGAATAAAAAGGTATGTTAACTTATTTAAATCAGAAGATTGCCACAAAGTACCCACACAGCCGATATACCGCTAAGTGCTTCCATTCCATGACATAACTAGATATGAATTTAAAAGCTCACATTTCTTTTTTACAATAAGAATAAATTACATGTATTCGTTTTTGATGTGGTACCATTAATTTTAACCCATTTAAAATTAAAAAAAAAACATCAATCGTCATTCAACTTTACAATTTTTTAAAACAAATACATTTTCTTTAAAAAAAATACATTCCGACATTTTCTCTGTGGAGAAACGGCAATAAAGAAAGTGTTAAGAAAAATATTATTTTAAGCAAAGCCAAGAACTTTGGATACTTTTTAAAGGTTAACACCATACTGTATTCGTATCAACATTATTTCTATGAAGGATTAGTGGTTATTGATATATTATCTAACGTTATAACTCTTTCCTTATAACAATAATGCAAATTTTCATCGCAGATATATTATTGACTGCATGCTTTTCCAACCAACAGAATTTTAATTGAATAATAGAGTAAATTATCAATTTAATTTAGAAAGAACTATTATGCCACAAAGTGTTCACACAGACGATGTGCCTCTAAGTGCTTGCATTCCATGACATAACTATATATAAATCTATATTCTCACATTTTTTATTACAATATTGAATAACTTTTCATTATTGATGTGTAACCTTTAACTTTGTCCCATTTGAAATTTTGAAGAAAATATATCGTCTCTCAACTCGACCGTTTTTCACAAATTCACATTTTCTTTAAAAAAAAATCTTGATCTATATTTTATGTAGAGAGATGACAATAAAGAAATTGTATAATATATAATATATTTAAAGAAAGCCAAATATCTTGAATTCTTTTTAACTTTAAGAAATGCAGCATTTTTGTATCCACTTTTTTTTCTTTTCAGGTTCAAAGGGTAACTGAAATTTTTGTATAGTCTAACAAAAGTCATCCGTTCTTTTTTTTTGTAGTTAATTTTTGTAGAAAAATTACAACTATTCATTCCTTCTCCATTACACCAAGAATATGAATTTTCATCGCAGAATTATTTTTTTTTTCCATGTTTAAGTCTTAGAGGGTTAATAATATATAAATATAACAAAACTTGTCTATTCCTTTTTGCTGTTAAATTCTATGGAAGAATTATTTATTACTTCTCATCATGACAATAATGCAAATTTTCATCGATGATGTGTTTTTTAAGCCGGAGATAAAAAGGTATGTTATTAATATAATAAAAAAGATCTATTATGCCACAAAGTACCCACATGAGGATATGCCGCTAAGTGCCTGCATTCCATGACATAAAAAATACATTAAAAGCTCACTTTTTTTTATTACATGTACAATATGAGTTAAAAGTTTGCTACTGATCTGTAACCTTTTACTTTTATGCATTTAAAAATTTGGGGAAAAAATCAATCGTCTTTTAACTTTGCATTTTTTAAAAACATATACATTTTCTTCAAAAACATCCCGACATTTGCTCTGTAGAGAAACGGTAATGGAGAAAATGTTTAGAATTATAATATTTCAAGCAAAGCCAGAATTTTGGATACTTTTTAAAGGTAATCACTATACTGTATTCGTATCAACATTATTTCTATTCAATCTTAGAGGGTTATTGATATTTTATCCAACGAAACTCGTCAAATTTTTGTTGTTGTCAAATTCTATAGAAAAATAATTTATTACTCTTCCCTTATAATATAATGCGAATTTTCATCGCAGATATATTATTGTTTACATGCTTTTCCCTCAAGTAGAATTTTATTTGAATAATGAATTAAATTATCAATTTTATTTAAATACTCATTATGCCACAAAGTGCTCACACAGACGATATGCAGCTAAGTGATTGTATTCCATGACATAACTTTATCTAAGATAATAACATTAATTCAGTATTCATTATTGTTGTGCTAACTTTTACTTATACTTATTTAAATATACAAAAAATATCAACCATTTCTTCAGTCATAAAACTTAAATATTTTCTTTGAAAATATCCTGAAATTTTCTCTGTAGAGAAACGGCAATAAAGAATGTATATGAATTGTAATATTTCAAGCAAAGCCAAGAATCTTGGATACTTTTTAAAGGTAATCTATGAACTGTTTTCGCATCAACGTTTCTTCTTTTTAGTCTTGGAGGGTTATTGATAGATTATCTAACGAATCTTGTCTATTCTTTTTGTTGTTAAATTCTATGGAAGAATTATTTATTACTTCTCATTATGACAATAATGCGAATTTTCAGCGGAGATGTGTATTTTATGCCGTAGAACTGTTTTCGAATATAATAAGATATGTTATTAATAGAATTAAAAAGGCCTATTATGCCACAAAGTGCCCACATAGACGATATGCCGCTAAGTGCTTGCATTTCATGACATAAATAAAATACATTTAACGCTCACTTTTTTTAAAATCACAATATGAGTTAATAGTTCGCTACTGAGGTGTTACCTTTAACTTTATGCATTTAAAAATTTTCATCGGAGATGTGTTTTTAAGCCGGAGAACTGTTTTCGAAGATAATAAGGTATGTTATAAATATAATTAAAATATCTATTATGCCACAAAGTACCCACACAGACGATATGCCGCTAAGTGCCTGCATTCCATGACATAAATAAAATACATTAAAAGCTCACTTTTTTTATTACAATATGAGTTGAAAGTTTGCTACTGATCTGTAACCTTTTACTTTTATGCATTTGAAAATTTAGGGGGAAAATCAATCGTCTTTTAACTTTGCCATTTTTTAAAAACATATGCATTTTCTTCTAAAACATCCCGACATTTGCTCTGTAGAGAAACGGTAATGGAGAAAATGTTAAGAATTATAATATTTCAAGCAAAGCCAGAATTTGGGATACTTTTTAAAGGTAATCACTATACTGTATTCGTATCAACATTATTTTTATTCAAGCTTAGAGGGTTATTGATGTTTTATCCAACAAAACTCGTCAAATTTTTGTTGTAGTCAAAGTCTATAGAGAAATAATTTATTACTCTTCCCTTATAACAATAATGCGAATTTTCATCCCAGATATATTATTATTTACATGCTTTTCCCTCACGTAGAATTTTACTTAAATAATGAATGAAATTATCAATTTTATTTAAATACTCATTATGCCACAAAGTGCTCACACAGACGATATGCCGCTAAGTAATTGTATTCCATGACATAACTTTATATAAGTTGAAAATTCTCGCAGCATTCTGAGTTTAACATTAATTCAGTATTCATTATTGTTGTGCTAACTTTTACTTAAACCCATTTAAAAATACAAAAAAATATCAACCAAAACAATATCAACCATTTCTTAAGTCATAAAACATAAATATTTTCTTTAAAAATATCCTGAAATTTTCTCTGTAGAGAAACGGCAATAAAGAATGTATTTGAATTGTAATATTTCAAGCAAAGCCAAGAATCTTGGATACTTTTTAAAGGTAATCTATGAACTGTTTTCGCATCAACGTTTCTTCTTTTTAGTCTTGGAGGGTTATTGATAGATTATCTAACGAATCTTGTCTATCCTTTTTGTTGTTAAATTCTATGGAAGAAATATTTATTTCTTCTCAATATGACAATAATGCGAATTTTCAGCGGAGATGTGTATTTTATGCCGTAGAACTGTTTTCGAATATAATAAGATATGTTATTAATAGAATTAAAAAGGCCTATTATGCCACAAAGTGCCCACATAGACGATATGCCGCTAAGTGCTTGCATTTCATGACATAAATAAAATACATTTAACGCTCACTTTTTTTAAAATCACAATATGAGTTAATAGTTCGCTACTGAGGTGTTACCTTTAACTTTATGCATTTAAAAATTTTCATCGGAGATGTGTTTTTAAGCCGGAGAACTGTTTTCGAATATAATAAGGTATGTTATAAATATAATTAAAATATCTATTATGCCACAAAGTACCCACATAGACGATATGCCGCTAAGTGCCTGCATTCCATGACATAAATAAAATACATTAAACGCTCACTTTTTTTAAATTGCAATATGAGTTAAAAGTTTGCTACTGATCTGTAACCTTTTACTTTTATGCATTTGAAAATTTAGGGGGAAAATCAATCGTCTTTTAACTTTGCCATTTTTTAAAAACATATGCATTTTCTTCTAAAACATCCCGACATTTGCTCTGTAGAGAAACGGTAATGGAGAAAATGTTAAGAATTATAATATTTCAAGCAAAGCCAGAATTTGGGATACTTTTTAAAGGTAATCACTATACTGTATTCGTATCAACATTATTTTTATTCAAGCTTAGAGGGTTATTGATGTTTTATCCAACAAAACTCGTCAAATTTTTGTTGTAGTCAAAGTCTATAGAGAAATAATTTATTACTCTTCCCTTATAACAATAATGCGAATTTTCATCCCAGATATATTATTATTTACATGCTTTTCCCTCACGTAGAATTTTACTTAAATAATGAATGAAATTATCAATTTTATTTAAATACTCATTATGCCACAAAGTTCTCACACAGACGATATGCCGCTAAGTGATTGTATTCCATGACATAACTTTATATAAGTTGAAAATTCTCGCAGTATTCTGAGTTTAACATTAATTCTGTATTCATTATTGTTGTGCTAACTTTTACTTAAACCCATTTAAAAATACAAAAAAATATCAACCATTTCTTCAGTCATAAAACATAAATATTTTCTTTAAAAAGATCTTGAAATTTTCTCAGTAGAGAAACGGCAATAAAGAATGTATTTGAATTGTAATATTTCAAGCAAAGCCAAGAATCTTGGATACTTTTTAAAGGTAATCTATGAACTGTTTTCGCATCAACGTTTCTTCTTTTTAGTCTTGGAGGGTTATTGATAGATTATCTAACGAATCTTGTCTATTCTTTTTGTTGTTAAATTCTATGGAAGAATTATTTATTACTTCTCATTATGACAATAATGCGAATTTTCAGCGGAGATGTGTATTTTATGCCGTAGAACTGTTTTCGAATATAATAAGATATGTTATTAATAGAATTAAAAAGGCCTATTATGCCACAAAGTGCCCACATAGACGATATGCCGCTAAGTGCTTGCATTTCATGACATAAATAAAATACATTTAACGCTCACTTTTTTCAAAATCACAATATGAGTTAATAGTTCGCTACTGAGGTGTTACCTTTAACTTTATGCATTTAAAAATTTTCATCGGAGATGTGTTTTTAAGCCGGAGAACTGTTTTCGAAGATAATAAGGTATGTTATAAATATAATTAAAATATCTATTATGCCACAAAGTACCCACACAGACGATATGCCGCTAAGTGCCTGCATTCAATGACATAAATAAAATACATTAAAAGCTCACTTTTTTTATTACAATATGAGTTGAAAGTTTGCTACTTATCTGTAACCTTTTACTTTTATGCATTTGAAGATTTGGGGGGAAAATCAATCGTCTTTTAACTTTGCCATTTTTTAAAAACATATGCATTTTCTTCTAAAACATCCCGACATTTGCTTTGTAGAGAAACGGTAATGGAGAAAATGTTAAGAATTGTAATATTTCAAGCAAAGCCAGAATTTTGGATACTTTTTAAAGGTAATCATTATATTGTATTCGTATCAACATTATTTCTATTCAACCTTAGAGGGTTATTGATATTTTATCCAACGAAACTCGTCAAATTTTTGTTGTAGTCAAAGTCTATAGAGAAATAATTTATTATTCTTCCCTTATAACAATAATGCGAATTTTCATCGCAGATATATTATTGTTTACATGCTTTTCCCTCACGTAGAATTTTATTTAAATAATGAATGAAATTATCAATTTTATTTAAATACTCATTATGCCACAATGAGCTCACACAGACGATATGCCGCTAAGTGATTGTATTCCATGACATAACTTTATATAAGTTGAAAATTCTCGCAGTATTCTGAGTTTAACATTAATTCAGTATTCATTATTGTTGTGCTAACTTTTACTTAAACCCATTTAAAAATACAAAAAAATATCAATCATTTCTTAAGTCATAAAACATAAATATTTTCTTTAAAAATATTCTGGAATTTTCTCTGTAGAGAAACGGCAATAAAGAATGTATTTGAATTGTAATATTTCAAGCAAAGCCAAGAATCTTGGATACTTTTTAAAGGTAATCTATGAACTGTTTCCGCATCAATGTTTCTTCTTTTTAGTCTTGGAGGGTTATTGATAGATTATCTAACGAATCTTGTCTATTCTTTTTGTTGTTAAATTCTATGGAAGAATTATTTATTACTTCTCATTATGACAATAATGCGAATTTTCAGCGGAGATGTGTATTTTATGCCGTAGAACTGTTTTCGAATATAATAAGATATGTTATTAATAGAATTAAAAAGGCCTATTATGCCACAAAGTGCCCACATAGACGATATGCCGCTAAGTGCTTGCATTTCATGACATAAATAAAATACATTTAACGCTCACTTTTTTTAAAATCACAATATGAGTTAATAGTTCGCTACTGAGGTGTTACCTTTAACTTTATGCATTTAAAAATTTTCATCGGAGATGTGTTTTTAAGCCGGAGAACTGTTTTCGAATATAATAAGGTATGTTATAAATATAATTAAAATATCTATTATGCCACAAAGTACCCACATAGACAATATGCCGCTAAGTGCCTGCATTCCATGACATAAATAAAATACATTAAAAGCTCACTTTTTTCATTACAATATGAGTTGAAAGTTTGCTACTGATCTGTAACCTTTAACTTTTATGCATTTGAAAATTTGGGGGGGGGGGGGGGAAATCAATCGTCTTTTAACTTTGCCATTTTTTAAAAAAAAATGCATTTTCTTCTAAAAAATCCCGACATTTGCTCTGTAGAGAAACGGTAATGGAGAAAATGTTAAGAATTATGATATTTCAAGCAAAGCCAGAATTTTGGATATTTTTAAAGGTAATCACTATACTGTATTCGTATCAACATTATTTTCATTCAAGCTTAGAGGGTTATTGATATTTTATCCAACGAAACTCGTCAAATTTTTGTTGTTCTCAAATTCTATAGAAAAATAATTTATTACTCTTCCCTTATAACAATAATGCGAATTTTCATCGCAGATATATTATTGTTTACATGCTTTTCCCTCACGTAGAATTTTATTTAAATAATGAATGAAATTATCAATTTTATTTAAATACTCATTATGCCACAATGAGCTCACACAGACGATATGCCGCTAAGTGATTGTATTCCATGACATAACTTTATATAAGTTGAAAATTCTCGCAGTATTCTGAGTTTAACATTAATTCAGTATTCATTATTGTTGTGCTAACTTTTACTTAAACCCATTTAAAAATACAAAAAAATTTCAACCATTTCTTCAGTCATAAAACATAAATATTTTCTTTAAAAAGATCCTGAAACTTTCTCTGTAGAGAAACGGCAATAAAGAATGTATTTGAATTGTTATATTTCAAGCAAAGCCAAGAATCTTGGATACTTTTTAAAGGTAATCTATGAACTGTTTTTGCATCAACGTTTCTTCTTTTAAGTCTTAGAGGGTTAATGATATATTATCTAACGAAACTTGTCTATTCTTTTTGTTGTGAAATTCTATGGAAGGATTATTTATTACTTCTCATTCTGACAATCATGCGAACTTTAATCGGAGATTGGTATTTTATGCCGTAGAACTGTTTTCGAATATAATAAGATATGTTATTAATAGAATTAAAAAGGCCTATTCTGCCACAAAGTGCCCACATAGACGATATGCCGCTAAGTGCTTGCATTTCATGACATAAATAAAATACATTTAACGCTCACTTCTTTTAAAATTACAATATGAGTTAATAGTTCGTTATTGATCTGTTACCTTTAACTTTATGCATTTCAAGGTTTGGGGAAAAAATCAATCGTCTTTTAACTTTGTCATTTTTTTTAAAAAAGATATACATTTTCTGCAAAAACATCCCGACATTTTCTCTGTAGAGAAACGTTAATAAAGAAAATGATTAGAATTATAATATTTCAAGCAAAGGCAGAATCTTGGATACTCTTTTAAAGGTAATCACTATACTTTGTTCGTATCAACATTATTGTTATTAAGGCTTAGAGGGTTATTGATATTTTATCTAACAAAACTCGTCAAATTTTTGTTGTTGTCAAATTCTGTAGAAAAATAATTTATTACTTTTCCCTTATAACAATAATGCGAATTTTCATCGCAGATATATTATTGTTTAATTGTTTTTCCCTCACGTAGAATTTTATTTAAATAATGAATTAAATTATCAATTTTATTTAAATACTCATCAAGCCACAATGAGCTCACACAGACGATATGCCGCTAAGTGAATGTATTCCATGACACAACTTTATATAAGTTTAAAATTCTCGCAGCATTCTGAGTTTAACATTAATTCAGTATATTCATTATTGCTGTGCAAACTTTTACTTAAACCCATCTAAAAATACAAAAAAATATCAACCATTTCTTAAGTCATAAAACAAATATTTTCTTTAAAAATATCCTGAAATTTTCTCTGTAGAGAAACGGCAATAAAGAATGAAACTTGTCTATTCTTTTTGTTGTTAAATTCTATGGAAGGATTATTTATTTTTCTCATTATGACAGTAATGAAAATGTTCATCGGAGATGTGTATTTTATGCCGTAGAACTGTTTTCGAATATAATAAGATATGTTATTAATAGAATTAAAAAGGTCTATTATGCCACAAGGTGCCAACATAGATGATATGCCGCTAAGTGCTTGCATTTTATGACATAAATAAAATACATTTAACGCTCACTTTTTTTTTATTACAGTATGAATTAATAGTTCGCTATTGATCTGTTACCTTTATCTTTTATGCATTTAAAAATTTGGGGAAAAAATCAATCGTCTTTTAACTTTGCCATTTTCAAAACAAAAAAAGGTATATACATTTTCTTTAAAAACATCCCGACATTTTCTCTGTAGAGAAACGGTAATAGAGAAAATGATTAGAATTATAATATTTCAAGCAAAGGCAGAATCTTGGATGCTTTTTAAAAGGTAATCACTGTACTGTGTTCGTATCAACATTATTGTTATCAATACTTAGAGGGTTATTGATATTTTATCTAAGAAATCTCGTCAAATTTTTGTTGTCATCAAATTCTATAGAAAAATAATTTATTACTCTTCCCTTATAACAATAATGCGAATTTTCATCCCAGATATATTATTGTTTACATGCTTTTCCCTCACGTAGAATTTTATTTAAATAATGAATTCAATTATCAATTTTATTTAAATACTCATTATGCCACAAAGTGCTCACACAGACGATATGCCGCTAAGTGATTGTATTCCATGACATAACTTTATATAAGTTGAAAATTCTCGCAGTATTCTGAGTTTAACATTAATTCAGTATTCATTATTGTTGTGCTAACTTTTACTTAAACCCATTTAAAAATACCAAAAAATATCAACCATTTCTTCAGTCATAAAACATAAATATTTTCTTTAAAAAGATCCTGAAATTTTCTCTGAAGAGAAACGGCAATAAAGAATGTATTTGAATTGTAATATTTCAAGCAAAGCCAAGAATCTTGGATACTTTTTAAAGGTAATCTATGAACTGTTTTCGCATCAACGTTTCTTCTTTTTAGACTTAGAGGGTTAATGATATATTATCTAACGAAACTTGTCTATTCTTTTTGTTGTTAAATTCTATGGAAGGATTATTTATTACTTCTCATTATGACAATAATGCGAATTTTAATCGGAGATTGGTATTTTATGCCGTAGAACTGTTTTCGAATATAATAAGATATGTTATTAATAGAATTAAAAAGGCCTATTCTGCCACAAAGTGCCCACATAGACGATATGCCGCTAAGTGCTTGCATTTCATGACATAAATAAAATACATTTAACGCTCACTTCTTTTAAAATTACAATATGAGTTAATAGTTCGTTATTGATCTGTTACCTTTAACTTTATGCATTTCAAAGTTTGGGAAAAAAATCAATCGTCTTTTAACTTTGCCATTTTTTTTTAAAAAAGATATACATTTTCTGCAAAAACATCCCGACATTTTCTCTGTAGAGAAACGGTAATAGAGAAAATGATTAGAATTATAATATTTCAAGCAAAGGCAGAATCTTGGATGCTTTTTAAAAGGTAATCACTGTACTGTGTTCGTATCAACATTATTTCTATTCAATCTTAGAGGGTTATTGATATTTTATCCAACGAAACTCGTCGAATTTTTGTTGTTGTCAAATTCTATAGAAAAATAATTTATTACTCTTCCCTTATAACAATAATGCGAATTTTCATCCCAGATATATTATTGTTTACATGCTTTTCCCTCACGTAGAATTTTATTTAAATAATGAATTAAATTATCAATTTTATTTAAATACTCATTAAGCCACAATGAGCTCACACAGACGATATGCCGCTAAGTGATTGTATTCCATGACATAACTTTATATAAGTTGAAAATTCTCGCAGCATTCTGAGTTTAACATTAATTCAGTATATTCATTATTGCTGTGCAAACTTTTACTTAAACCCATTTAAAAATACAAAAAAATATCAACCATTTCTTCAGTCATAAAACAAATATTTTCTTTAAAAATATCCTGAAATTTTCTCTGTAGAGAAACGGCAATAAAGAATGAAACTTGTCTATTCTTTTTGTTGTTAAATTCTATGGAAGGATTATTTATTTTTCTCATTATCACCCCTACTAATGTGTTCGGAACCTTTCATTTTTCGGTGTTCTGCTCATTATAAAACCCGATGAGTTCAGAGTAGCTCTGACAGTGGCTCTGGCGAGAGCTAGCGAGACTTCAGCGAGATAGGGTAAATTATTCAAGGAAATGTGGCTAGGAATTGACTAGCACGTGGAGACATGGTAAACAGAAAAGTTATGTTGTGTTTTAGTTCACACCACCCTATAATACCATTCTGTAGAAATGTACTTCAATTAATCTTTCTTGAATTCATTCAAGTTTAAATTATTTTTAAGTATTCTCTTTGATACAATTTTCTGCTGTCATGAATTAAAATTTCTTTTTGGACAGATATTTTGCATGGGAACCGGGACTATATTTTTTGGCGTCAGATTAGCAAATAGGGCACCAATGTGACTTTAACTGACAAATCAGATGAATGAGAATTGCATTATGGGTTACTATACGAATACTACAGGAATTTTACGCTTGATAAATTCCTTTATTGTACTATCGGTGAATACAATTGCCAGGTGGATTCCCTGGCCAACACACGTGATCACGAGTATAGTTATGTAAAAAAAAATGTTTTGTCCATTTAAATGAGTACGAGATGCTGCTCGTTTTCCTTTGAAATGCTGGTGTTCTGAACTTGACACGAACTATGTATACGTTTTATTAAACATATTTTTCTCTAGTAAACAACAAGTTAAAAACGCCCCTGATATTTTTACAATGAAGCGCATTGAAGTGGTAAAATTTTCCTTTCGAATGGAACGTTTTGAGCTATCTTTAGAGTGTTTATTGTCATCTAATGACACGCCCATTTCTTTTGAAATGGATAAGTTGTTTCTTCAAATACCTGTAGAACAGGTTTTCCATAAATATAATAGCCAATCAAATTGAGGGTCTAAATAAACACCGAGTAAACACGTGTTCGACCGAAACATGTGTTGTTGGTAACTTCAATAGACATGATAAGTTCAAAAATATGTACATATTCGTTGCAATTTGTGTTTTACAGAAGTGGTTAGTCTCTAACTCTCTTTTCTAATTTTTTTAATGCTCCAGTTCAGTGTAACTCATGATGCTTGTCGCGAAGAATGGGGTGTCGTAAAACTACGACGAATATTTCTTTCTCGATTCTAAAAATATGGGCGTGTCATTATGTTATAATTGACGTTCAAAACATGACTCAGAACTTTTCATTCAAACGGAAAATTTTACCACTTCAAGGCGCTTCATTGTAATAGTTTCTAATGTTTGCATTTTGTTCATAAGAACATTTTTTTTTTATTTTGCACTCCACTGACATGATCATAGATTGACCTGAACCACGTGTTCGAAGTAACACGTAATCATGTATTTGGCGTAAACGTATACAATCAACAATTGGTCAGTTGCTCTTGGTAAGATGCTCTGTGCGCATTAATAGCAATAGCCATATAAGGCAAACAAAGGTTTGTCAGTGTAGATGATATTACACATTTTTTTTTACCAGCGTATCGGTAGCTAGTGAGCTGTAATTTTTGAAGTAAAAAATAAGATGTATTAATTGTTATTTAACCCCCCCCCCCCACCTTAATCCACCCATTTCTGTTGAAAATCATGAAAGTCTTTCAGAAAGGTGTGGAAACACACATTTTTCACAGGACATGTTTCAGAAGAAACAGACTATAGCAATTTCCTGTTTACTGCCAATTTTATTTATAAAACCGGATCTACCCTATAACCTTTGAATAGGTAAAAATAAACCACGTGCCTTGAATTTAAATCACAATAACATTAGTAGGGGTGATTATGACAGTAATGAAAATGTTCATCGGAGATGTGTATTTTATGCCGTAGAACTGTTTTCAAATATAATAAGATATGTTATTAATAGAATTAAAAAGGTCTATTATGCCACAAGGTGCCCACATAGATGATATGCCGCTAAGTGCTTGCATTTTATGACATAAATAAAATACATTTAACGCTCACTTTTTTTTTATTACAGTATGAGTTAATAGTTCGCTATTGATCTGTTACCTTTATCTTTTATGCATTTAAAAATTTGGGGAAGAAATCAATCGTCTTTTAACTTTGCCATTTAAAAAAAAAAATATATACATTTTCTTCAAAAACATCCCGACATTTTCTCTGTAGAGAAACGGTAATAAAGAAAATGATTAGAATTATAATATTTCAAGCAAAGGCAGAATCTTGGAAACTTTTTAAAAGGTTATCAGTATACTGTATTCGTATCAACATTATTGTTATCAATACTTAGAGGGTTATTGATATTTTATCTAACAAATCTCGTCAAATTTTTGTTGTCGTCAAATTCTATAGAAAAATATTTTATTACTCTTCCCTTATAACAATAATGCGAATTTTCATCGCAGATATATTATTGTTTACATGCTTTTCCCTCACGTAGAATTTTATTTGAATAATAAAGTAAATTATCAATTTTATTTAAAATACTAATTATGCCACAAAGTGCTCACACAGACGATATGCTGCTGAGTGCTTGCATTCCGTGACATTACTTTACATCAATTTAAATTTTCGCAGTTTTCTGAGTAGAACATTAATTCATTATTCATTATTGTTGTGTTAACGTTTACTGTAACCAATATAAATATGTATTGCTTCTTTATTAGATGTATAATAAAAATGCGAGATATCATCGGATTTATGTTCTTTTTTTACATGGCTTTTCCAAAACATTTTAACTTCATTGTGGTAAGTAATTAAGTTAATTGAAAATGCCTCCTACATGTATGCTGCAAAGTGCCTTTACAGACGATTCGCCGCTAAGTGCTTGTATTCCCCGTTACATAACTGTAATTATAAAAAAATTAATTCTCAATGACAAGGAGCATACGGTGGGTGTAAGCAGTTGGCAGGGGATGCTCATTACTCCATGAGACCCGATCCCACCTCTGATGTTTCGGAGGTCCGTGTTTGCTCTGCTCCTGTTTTGTATTGTTTTATGGATTTTTGATCTTGAATTTGCCTACGCTTACGTCTTGGTTAAGAAGTCCCTCAGGACCTTAGATCACATCATAATATTTTATTCAAAGCCAAGAATCGTGGATACTTATTTTTATTTTTATAAATGTACGATTTTCGTATTCATATTTGTTTTTTAAAGATGTTTTCCAAAGTTACTAAAACATCTTACAACATTAAAAAAAAAGTCTTCTTTTGTTAATTTCTGCAGAAATAAATATTTATTCCTTTTCCTTTAAAATAAAAATAATTAAGATTTTTTTAAATCTCAGATACTTTATTTTTACATGGCTTTTCCAAAACATTAACATGAAAAATGTGGCAAATGGATAAGTGAATGAAGAGGCGATATACCGCTAGGTACTAGCATTGCATTACATATCTATATTTAAATCTCGTAGTTTTTTGTTTACAAAATGAATTCCTATAAGAACACATAAAAAATTACCTTCCAAAAAATTAAATAAATAATATAATAATAAATATTAATATATTTCGATAAAAAATATTACATGGGATAAATTTCTTTAAACACTATAAATATGAAAGTTTAAACTAATCTTACATTTATATTATTATTATTATTTTCATTTTCTATGAAAATATGAAATAGGATATGCACCTTAATGTTCCCGAGGCCTCAATAATGTTCTCTATTATTCATCTTTTATTTCATACATTCCTTTATATTCTACTAGGTTTATGTCAGCGGTTTAGATGTTACCGAATACAATTACTTTTACTTTGCATATACACCTAGTTAAATCCGCTCCTTTTCTTAATTCGTAACGGGCCGTAACTCAGGTTTGTTTTGGTTTATTTTTAGAATAGGAGAGCCATGTAAACAAGAAGTATATCAGCAAAGAAAAATACTTTTCTTCATACAATGTGTCACTATAACTGCGTACATGTATTGATAGATAATTGTTCAAACATTTCTTATCAGAATATGAATAGAGAGGTAGTTCTATGTCATTTAATTAATTATTTTTAGAAAATATATCTGTATAAACGTAAAGCTATACGCTCTTAAAAATAATGTTGGTAAAAGAACGCTGCATTCGTAATCGATCAAAAGAATCAAAGATTGCTGGCCTTACTATTATATTACTATTATTTTATTGAATTTAAACAACGTCTTTATTTATTTTTATCTTCCCACGGGAAGGATATCAATTAAGATTAAAAAAAATCAGTGTAATTTATTAGAGTTGAGATATAGTGTTTTTTTTTTCTTTTTTAACACTTTTATGAGTAAAGGTTTAAGCTATGACAACACAAACTAATTGTTAATTAACATTATATAATCAGATAACTCTAAATTCAATGAATATTTATTGAGTTTCAAAGAAGATTGGAGAAGTTTCGTCCCTTTCTTATTTCTCAGTGCCAGTAAGTGCTGCAAAAATTTAGGGGCATCAAGTTTAAAAACACCTCATAGCACTTAGTGGCAAACAAACAATGTATATGATGAATAATTTTTAACTGCTTTACTTATTTATTTCACAAATGCTTTCTAATTCTTCGAAATAAAAATATCTAATCATACAACCTGATAAAAGCTTGAACTTTTACTTTACTTCATAGAAAAAGGCGGTGTAACCAGCAAGTGTCAACAGTAACGATATGCCGCTAACAGCTCAAAGTCGGTTATATATATATATATATATATATATATATATATATATATATATATATATATATATATATATATATATATATATATATATATATATATATATATATATATATATATATATATATATATATATATATATATATATATATATATATACTATGTATAATTATAAGCATCTTCACTATGTCAACCAACTGAAGAACGTCGGAAACGGGTAGTATACATACTAGGCCCTCTGACTCGCACGAACTTTCGTACTATGGAATGCATGAGCGCACGAGCACCGCACGTCCAATCGTATTGTCACACGTTCAATCGTCCGATTAGCTGATCAGTCGTGCAATCCTATCACATTATTTTACAACACTCGCTTTCATTCTACAACAGTCGTATATAGATGCAAGATATATCGCAGGATTAAATGCACAACAGTCTCTCTAGATCGCGCGAATTTCGTACGAACACTTTTTTCATATGCGATTATTTTTGCCACAGTTTACGATCCTAAACAAAATTACTCGGTCGCACGAATATTTTGTCGCTTCTGCTTGTGCGCCAATTGTGAAAGGGGCTTTACTATTCATTTATAATGCAGTGTCTCGAAAAGCCCGTGTTTCCCAGCTTCTCACAATGAAACTATGTGATGAAAAATTGTCACATGAACTGTTATAAATTCATTTAAATTAAGTTCAGAGAGAAAGCCAATTTTAATGTCATATGATATCTGTATTGTATGTCATACAGTTCAGGACATTTTTTATTGAACAGCCCACGTATATAAAAATGACATGGTCGGCCGGACTTACAAAGGCCCAGAGAAGTTTTTTAAAAATAATCTTTTTTTGCGTCAGTTCAAGTGTTAAGTATCTATCACATTGTCCAGTGATGGGGAATACGATGAGAAACCGATATTTTCTTTGATAAAAAATATCGTGGTTCTCGACCTTAGGATATAATAAAATGATTATAGCCTCATTATTTGTGTTACATATAATTTTTATTAAGCTTTGACCTGTTATACATAAAAAATAATCATTTTCATCCAAACACTTTAATTCAAAGTTTGTGGCATTTTAACTTTGGTCCATGCGCACTATCCGCGATCTTTAAAGACGATTTTTACGAAAAATATAAAGTTACATCACTAAAAATGAAATCTGCCTGACTTGGTTTTTCATGAGAAAGGTTTTGGTATGCAAATGATATATATAGAACCATTAATTTTAACAAAAACGTCATTGCTTACGAACTTTTTGACAAGCTTTGTACATAGGGAAAATCAAAAACGATAAGCAATAATCAGAACGATATTCATATCCTAGAAATTTGATTCTGTATTTGATCACCAAGTTATGGGATCAATAAATTCAGTTTGACTATCACTCGTAACTTTCCAGTCGGTACAATTAATTGGGGCTCTAATTCTTTCAGGAGACACATAATTCAAATTTCTTTGGAATTTTAACCCTCTACCCAGAATTAGGTCGCACACAAATAAAAATATGCACCACATTACAGATCATGCATGGTAAGAAATGTTCTTGAGTGCTTTAAATGAGTCATGGGTGTGTTAAACTCATAAACCTGTCATGTAGTTTAATTTCAAATGTACTAACGTTTCATAAAAAAATACATCAATAAGCATTTTTTTTTAAAATCAATTACATTCTTATAATTCAAAGCAAATAAAAAAATATCCATGCATTTTGAAAAGAAAATTATCATAAAGAGGGTTTGGAGAAACTTTGATTAGTCCTTAGATATCGAGAAGGACATTTAAATACCCCTGTTATGTATAAATATAGATACAGCTACGTAGATGACTATGTTTACGGCGGGTATTTTCTGCTTTATACAGCAAAATACATGGACTTTCGTCATTTTGCACGAAAAAAGTTGGAACAACAAAACGCACAATGGCTAAAGCAGCATTTGGAAAGATATACAACTGTAGACATCAAACGAAATATTTTTCATGCTGTTAGTGCTATATCCGAAACATTTCATTTAATTCAATTCAAATTTTGGCTACTAAGAACACTTAACTTTATTTTCCAGGACAAAACTAAATAAAGGATAAGTTTTAGGTCACAGCATCTCAAAGAAAACAAGTTAATCCTGCATTTGTAATATATAGTTATTACTCAATATACATCTTGACACACTCTCTTTCTCCCCCCTCTCTTTCAAAAATATATATAATTTCATTGACTTCTATTACATATGAAAAAAAAAAATAAAGAAAAAATATGAAAAATAATCCATAACAGCACTCGAACCCATTCTCTAGTAAAAGTACTGGTTAGGAGCCCACCAGTTTTTTTTTTAATTATCTTTTATTGATAATCATCATTATATACATTTCATTTGTTTAAAAACATTCATGACACAAATACTAGAAAAACAAAAACGGAAATATTATAAAATAAATAATAACACCCCCTCTGTTTCTTATACTAGAGGGTTCTTGTATAAAAATAATTTAGACAATACATCCTTTCTTTTTACTTGAAACACAATGGATAATAATTATATGAAATAAACTGACTTAATGTGTATTTGCAAAATTTTGTGATATCCAACTTTTGTTGACTGTAAATGAACATTTGTCTTCTTTTAAAAATACTAAGTCTACACAGAAATAAAAAGAAATTAAAAAAAAGTATTAACATTCTTTACGCCCTTTGACAAAGAGGAAATTTTTTTTGTATCAAATTCTTAAGTATTAAATATTTTAACATCTACATGTTTCATTAAAGTTTCTAAATAATAAACAACAAAACTGCGTTTAAAATCCTTCAATTCCGTTCAGTCAATAAAAAGGTGTGTTATATCTTCAACTTCTGACAAATAAATAAGACAAAGACTTGATTCAGTTTTACCAATGTGATTCTGAACCAAGACTACTGTGGCTATTGAACATCACATAGGGTGAAAACAGACTATAGGAACTCTTTTATTCGAGGAGGTAAACAATTTCGTCACGGGAGTCGTATTTGGAACGCAGATTTCAGTGAATATTTTTATGTTGGGATGTACATGCCTAAACGGTAAGTTATGTAGAAATAATAGTGATAGGCAATCAAATAAACAGCTAAATGACTTAATTGAAGCGAACGGGAGTGTGGTCTAGGTGAATAATTCTTGCTATAGTCGACCGAAGTTGGGACTTAATCTCCAGACATGAATTATTAATGGTCGTCCAGGGATTCTGCGACGGCGTCAGTCCAAATATCTAGCCTAGCAGATTCTCAACAGGGATTACCTCTCGTTGTGATCTATTCTCGCGATCGTCCTCCCTATTCACCTCTTCTGACGGTCTATCGTCTGCGTCTGATTCGTGATTACTCAACCCGTACAACACTCGTCACCCTATTCAAGGTAATTAGGACACCTTCTCAAAGTGCAGGTTCTAGCGTAATTATCTTGTTTTTTACATTGAAAACAAATAAATTCAGGACACTCTCTGAATAGATGATCGCTTGAATAGCACAAACTACACACTTTCATCTGCCCATTGTGAATAACTCTGTAATATTCTTTTCTGAATTTTATGGTATATGGAAAAGAAGGAATATTTGGTGGTAATTTTACTTTCACATACTTAGTACCATCTGCTTTATTTGTTCCCGGGTAGTAACGCCTTTTGATTGGAGATAGAATTTCTATTTTCATAGACGATAATATGTCTTCTATTTCTTGTTCCTCGATGTATGCAGGAAGATAAAGAAAACAAACCAATATGGAATTTTGCACTATTTCTCATGACTGAAATGTTTTATTTCCAATCTTAAAGGTACTTAGACACAGATTTGAAGTTAATATTTTCTGTATAATATCATGAATTATATAGGTTAAAAGCATTTCACACAAAAATTAGTTAAAAATATTTTTTCATTTGAAAGTTATTAAAACTTTCAATTTTTTGGCGGGTTTGATTGACACATCCTTGTACCTTCACAAATTTTAACTTTATTCTTAATCCTTCGGTAAAGTGGCAATCTTTTTAATGTATTAATGAGAAATATTAAAACTTTAATCCATAAAAATATTTTTTTTTTCAGAGTAGAAATGTTACAAAGCAAAATTCCTTCACAAGTATTGTCATTCCGAACTAAATCTTGTTCTTGTGTACAAATCGATCACACTCGTGTTATGTACACAGTTTTTGTAAACGGGGCAGGAGCTCTGTTATTGTTGATGGTTTACAATTCACCGGTTGCGTTCAGCCGTCAAAGTCTGCTCACCACAACTGCACGGACTGAGAATATATTGTGTGTTTGTTTTGTTTTCGAACATGTCTACTCTGATTTTTCTGGATTATAGTATTTAAATTTTTCTTTTATACACAACAAGATTGCCTCTTTCACCAAGTATTACGAGTAAACTTAAAATTTGTGAAAGTGCAAGGATGTGTCAATCAAACCCGCCAAAAAATTTAAAGTTTTAATAACTTTTAAAGGAAAAAAGATTTTTAATTAATTTTTGTGTGAAATGCTATTAAAATATACAAGTCGTAATATTATACAGAAAAAATTACCCCCAAATCTGTGTCCAAGTACCTTTAATATCTTCCAAGAGATATTGTATAGTAGCCCTTCTGTCCAGTGTGATTTCTTACAAGTTCCCAGATCTAGGAACACAAGCGAACATTGACCCCACTCCACAATGCTCATACACAAATTTGATAATATTATCAGGTTAAATCTGTCCATTATCTAAAACATCTACAGTTATTGTGTTTTTACGACAGTAAAATTTTTTCACTTTGTGTTATTTTGAGATCCGCCCTCATGGCCGCCACTCAACGTGGCAGCCATCCTGCGTTTATTGACTCACAGTTAAAGAAAATAATAGAATTAAACAGCTTGCAATGTCTTATATGTACAGTAAATTATATACACCAAATCATCTGAGCTCCTCTTTAGAAGCTTACTACTTACATTTAAACAAAAAAAAACTTACTATCAGCTCCATGAAATCAATCCCTGCAGCTGACAGCAAACCGGAAGTCCCGGGAGCCCACCAGTATATCCACTAGACCATCTCGGACACGATGGTTTTACGGTGTTGTTTAATGTACACATTTAGCTTTTCGGTAGGAGAGTTTTTCAAAAGTGTGCCCTCTTTGAAACAAAAATCGGAAATGGCTGTTTTGAAGAAAATTCCTGCCTCTTTGTGTAAATATCAAAATTACCTTTTTAAAAAAACGGAACATTTGATATATTAATTTTGCATTTAAAAAAATATTACGAGTTTCTGCAACATAAAAATTCTTCTTTTAATCTGCTACACTTTTAGGGAAATAAAAAAAGAACTGAACATCCTCTTTATTCAATGTTCTGATCCAATATTGTTTTCCCATGAGTCGTTGTTTGATTTAATGTCAGTTTTGAGAAGTTCTTTGAGAGGCCTTCATTATAATTTATTTACTGCCTGATTGTAGGGAAAATATCAAGATTTATCCAGCCACGTAAATTCATTTTCCCAGAGGAAAATTATCACTTTCATATTTTTTTTCAGAAAATGATCATATATCTAACATTCTTTCTTTCCTGTCACCCCACTGTTTTACAATGGGACAGAATAGCATTTTTATTCAATGAATAAATTACAGTATTTCTTTCGAGCTTCTCAGACCCAAAATACTGGTGATTTTACTAGGATGATAAGTAGATCAAAGTCATACTAAACCCAATAAACCCTCTTGAATTCAAGTTAGTGTAAGCAATGTATTATGCAATGAAAAAGGCAAATTAAAATAAAAAAAAAAACTTGATGTCATTTTTTAAAACAACACAACTCCAATAAAGGTTTATAAAATGCTGACCCTAGAAATTCCAGAGATGAAACAGGGGTCTAAGAGGAGAAGTCAGCCTTTGTTAACCAGTCACACCCTCCGCCAGCCTAAGCATCAGGAGATTAAATTTACTACGCAAAAATATTCTAAATGAGACCAAGTACATTTGGAAGAAAAATAATTGAAAACATTTTTACCCAGAAATTCTTTGAAGATATTGAATTTTTCTGCTGAGTCTAACTTGATGATATCCGCGCCCTCCAGTTGACATGCTTTGGCTGCGTCGTCATACTGGGCCGGTGCCTCCTCATAGCGCAGACATCTAGTGATATCTAATGGCATGTACACGGAGTACCCTCTAGGACAGAAACCTGTAATATTAGTGATGTGAAGAAAGTAAGGACAGATGATACAAACAAATGTTCCTAAAAAATCCTAAAAAGAAACTAAGTTAATTATATATTTTATATATGTACAAAGATAGCCACAGGGTCAAGTCTCCATTCTTTGTTAACGCTTACATGTGTAACTGATGGAAACGTAAATGTGTTAGAAACTATTTCATTCGACCAAAAAATGGAATCAGAACCCATTGTTTATGAAAATCGAAATTTTCTGAAAAAATTTACGCTTCAACAAACCCGTTCATTTAAATCACAAAGACAGACGTCGATAATGCATATGCTTCATAGCGTAGTAGTTAA